>NC_056741.1:861297962-861327962 GCF_019279795.1 Protopterus annectens | reverse complement strand
CATCCAGTGATTACAGTGTCTTACGTACAGAGAGCTGAGCTACAAAGTCATAAAACAACAGGATTTGCAGGCAGAAATGAGGGCAATGTGGAAGAAGGATACCCAGACAGTTCCAATAGTAGTAGGAGCAATGGTCTCATAAAAATAATTTACAGTCGTATTTAGACATGCTACCAGTACATGTAACAACATGTAGGTTCATAGGTATTTATTAGGGTAATGACCACAAGGGCCTTTTTAAGCCTAACCATGCAGAAGTTATATGAATTGCAGAAGGAGTCATTTCTGGGCACATTGCCGGTGCTGGGAAGAGCACTTTTGGCTAACATCAAGGACTGAAACAACACTACTGTCACAAACTTTAATCATATTTTGTGTTAGGAATGGGGTCTATTTCTGTAATGATATTAGAAACTCAAAAGACTTGGAGAAATTAAAGCAGGAGCCAAAAAAGTTCTTACCGAATCCACAAGAGTCACTCTTGCCACTATATACCTACTCCCCTCTCTAGTATATTGTTCTTCCATCTTGACTAACTTCCAGGCCACCATAAAATCTCAATTAGAACAATGTTACAAGACAGATAGATTTGCATTTCATACAAGTCACAGAACACATCACTGTTCTACACTAAAAACTCTACATTGGCTAGAATTGTCCCACCAGCTAAATTATATTCAACTTCTCTTAACAGACAAAATTATATTTAATCCCACTTACTGCCCAACTTTAAGTACAGTTTTCCACCACTGCTTTCCAAATTATCACCTTCGATCTTCTGATAAAAACCTACTTGACATCTATAAGCCTTCCAGAAAATGTGGCGTGTACTCACACTGTGTAGCAAAGTTTGGGATATGATCCGTGCACTAATCAGGGCAAGGCATGGCATTCATTCATTTAAGCGCAAAGTTTGGGATATGATCCGTGCACTAATCAGGGCAAGGCATGGCATTCATTCATTTAAGCGCAAAGTTTGGGATATGATCCGTGCACTAATCAGGGCAAGGCATGGCATTCATTCATTTAAGCGCAAAGTTTGGGATATGATCCGTGCACTAATCAGGGCAAGGCATGGCATTCATTCATTTAAGCGCAAAGTTTGGGATATGATCCGTGCACTAATCAGGGCAAGGCATGGCATTCATTCATTTAAGCGCAAAGTTTGGGATATGATCCGTGCACTAATCAGGGCAAGGCATGGCATTCATTCATTTAAGCGCAAAGTTTGGGATATGATCCGTGCACTAATCAGGGCAAGGCATGGCATTCATTCATTTAAGCGCAAAGTTTGGGATATGATCCGTGCACTAATCAGGGCAAGGCATGGCATTCATTCATTTAAGCGCAAAGTTTGGGATATGATCCGTGCACTAATCAGGGCAAGGCATGGCATTCATTCATTTAAGCGCAAAGTTTGGGATATGATCCGTGCACTAATCAGGGCAAGGCATGGCATTCATTCATTTAAGCGCAAAGTTTGGGATATGATCCGTGCACTAATCAGGGCAAGGCATGGCATTCATTCATTTAAGCGCAAAGTTTGGGATATGATCCGTGCACTAATCAGGGCAAGGCATGGCATTCATTCATTTAAGCGCAAAGTTTGGGATATGATCCGTGCACTAATCAGGGCAAGGCATGGCATTCATTCATTTAAGCGCAAAGTTTGGGATATGATCCGTGCACTAATCAGGGCAAGGCATGGCATTCATTCATTTAAGCGCAAAGTTTGGGATATGATCCGTGCACTAATCAGGGCAAGGCATGGCATTCATTCATTTAAGCGCAAAGTTTGGGATATGATCCGTGCACTAATCAGGGCAAGGCATGGCATTCATTCATTTAAGCGCAAAGTTTGGGATATGATCCGTGCACTAATCAGGGCAAGGCATGGCATTCATTCATTTAAGCGCAAAGTTTGGGATATGATCCGTGCACTAATCAGGGCAAGGCATGGCATTCATTCATTTAAGCGCAAAGTTTGGGATATGATCCGTGCACTAATCAGGGCAAGGCATGGCATTCATTCATTTAAGCGCAAAGTTTGGGATATGATCCGTGCACTAATCAGGGCAAGGCATGGCATTCATTCATTTAAGCGCAAAGTTTGGGATATGATCCGTGCACTAATCAGGGCAAGGCATGGCATTCATTCATTTAAGCGCAAAGTTTGGGATATGATCCGTGCACTAATCAGGGCAAGGCATGGCATTCATTCATTTAAGCTGCAGCTAAAAGAATTCTTCCCTGACTCCAGACTTTACACTTGCTGCTCTCCTGGCTAACATTTTAGCTCTTTCTCTTCTAATACGTATATACATCCTGTCTCTCATTTTTCTTATTTTTATTTCTCTTAATCTTGCTTTTATTCATTATTTCTTCTGCCTCCCATATCTACCACACTTATTACCTCTAACAAATACTTTTGTCTCTCTCTCTCTCTCTCTCTCTCTGTCTTCCTTCCTACTGACTGTTTAAATTTTCACTTTATTTGTTTTATGAGTGAGTAATAAACTCTCACACCTATGTCATCACATTTCAATACTACATGATATAGTATTTATCTTGTTTTAATGACTGTATATTTATGTTATTCTACATGTTATATGCATATTAATATTTGTATTAATTAATGTATTTATGGTATATTTTAATATGATGTAAATTTTCAATTATGTATATGTATTTTTTGTTCTTTTACATGTGGAGCTTTTCTCCTTGGGCCTCCACTGAAAATGAATAAAATTATCCAGTTGGACTTTCCTGGAAAACAAATAATCAATCAATCAATCAATCAATCAATCAATCAATCAATCAATCAATCAACCAATCAGTCAATCAGTCAATCCATCCATAAATAGAGGAACTTGCCAGCCCCCTCATATGGATGTTTTTAATGGAAAATAGAGTCTGGGGTAATAGTATATAGAAAATGAAGTAAAGTTATGCTGCCTGCTTTGGGGGAGTAGGTATAAAAAACATAGCATCTGTAACTACACAAGCATTATGAAATGGAGGCTCCCGAACATTGAAAGGGCACAAGGTGATGCATGATAGGTATTATAATGCCTTTAGGGTAGACCTTTATTTCATCTAGGAGCAGTTCTGTCTGATAGTCCATTATGTATGTATAATTGCTGCAATTCAGATATTTGTTATTTTTTCTAAAGAATTTGAGATGAAAGAGACAAAGCAGTTTTCTATTTTGCTGTAAGCCTTGAAAAAAGTAAGGATGCAAATATCTTTTGTTTTTATTATTTTAAATGCATGCCATCTCTGTAAAATTTTCTTCTGCATAGACATTAACTGTTTGGGTTTCTTTCAATGTGCAACACTCTATAACATGAATGTTTCACATAAATCCCAGTTTATCTTGTATGCTGCTCAGTTTCATTTTTTTTTTAATTTTTCTTCTTCTTTCCTCTTTAGAAATTGAAAGTATACCTCAATAACACAGGTATTGCCTCTAAACTGAAAGCCAAACAAGACCTGCTGGACGTAGCTATGAAAAAAAGTAAGTCTGGGAGGTCTAACACAAAACTGAATAATGTCCTGTTTTGGAATAGACAAGCGATGGATTTTAGGTCTGATGGCAGGTTCTTAGAAGCTTTTCTCATGCTTGAGTTAGTTGTCACTTTGATGTCATAATGGAAATTGTTTTCAGCAAACGAGGCATCCTTCTGGGGCAGATCAGTGTGCAAGGATTGTTTGGTACACATACAAGAGGGATATTTTGAGTCAGATTGGAAACTCTAAATTGGCCATAGGTGTGAGTTTGTAAGTGGTGTGTGTGTGTGTGTGTGTGTGTGTGTGTGTGTGTGTGTGTGTGTGTGTGTGTGTGTGTGTGTGTGTGTGATATGGAAGAAAAACAAAAGCAGGGTTAGTCACTTGGTGGTGTGAACATTGTCTCTAGATGATTTTCACTGCTGAATTGACATCCCAACCCTATGTGCAAAAATGGGAAAAAAGTGAGTGTGGCTGAATGGATGGATGGATGAATTGTGTAATTAGTAAACAGAACTATTTATGAACTTTATTGTATTTTTACTGGAACCAGAATTAAGGTAATGACTGCCATAGATTACAACTACTTGCGGAATATAGATTAAGTTTAAGATTAAAATATATTTTTCTTAATATGAGTAAAGATAATTCTTGAAATGTGGCTGGCTAAGGCATACCCATTAAGGTCCACTGATATAGAATACTCTGAAATGGCATAAACCCCTGGTTAATAAAAAAAAGTATCATCCAGTCTAACATTTTAAATAAGAACAACAGTTCAGACATAATTAACAATATGTGAACGCATTCATAATGATTATGGTCTAGTAAAAAGAAAAAAAAAAACAGCAGTAATTCTTTACATAAAACACATATCCAAAATGGTGACATCCTGTTTGTCTTTATCTACATTTGTTCAGGGGATCATTTGTTAGAAAAGCATTTTCTTAGCTAAGATTACACCAACCTCAGTTTTGTGGAATATTTATGAACGTCTGATCACAATAACTTGAGCAGGTAAAGGAGTGCTAACATTCTACACCTTTCAAAAGAGCTCTGGTTGCCAAGCATTCTTCTGTTCTTCTCCTAATGACATATGCCAAGCCCAGGAAAAGATCTGCTTGTTTCCCTTCATTGATATGGTTATCTTTAGCCTGGGAACTTTCCACAAGAATTATATTTTTCCTACATAAAATAGTCACTTCCAGAAGATGGCAAAGCCATGCCAATAATTAAGACCTGTAAAATTCAAAACAGAAAGTTGCAGTCATGGGATTGTGTAACCAAGATCAGTAAAATGCTTTTATTTATAAAAAAAACACTATTATACTTGAGAGAAATGTCAGCATTATATTTCAGATTTCAATCTCCTCTCTTCTTTGCATCAGAAGTTAAATACTGACAACATTGATGATAAAACAAATTCAAAATCACTTGCAATGACATTTTACTTTTCTTGAATGCAACTAATGGTAAAATGATACTTTTTGTACATTTTAAAAACTTTTTTCCTTAAATAGGTCTTTAATTTCATATTTTCATTTAAACATTGAGTAACTGCAATTGGCATTCTATGTCTGACAATAAAGACTCAGTTTTATATCCATTGGTAGTAGTAATTTAAGTTCAAAAGAGTAAAGCTATATTTCTCTTAAGTAAAACAATATGTTTTGTCTTTAGCTTTTTGTGAATAAATTATTAACTCATTTTACTCTCATCCTCCTGTGTTAGAACTTTTCTGTTTTGAACTATTTTTCTTTCATTTAAGTAATTCAGTATCCCATTATCTGCCCTGGAATGTTTGTTGCTTCTGCTGTTCAGAATGCTGTATATTAATGGCAGGCATTACCTGTGTTTTGCAGAGCTTCTCCATGGTGGTTAGTAATCAATTTCGCTATCCATAAGATCAGGCTGTCATCATCAGACTCTTCCTGTAGTCTAATATAGCAATAACCCACACCTGGGTGTGGGTAATGCTGGATTTACCCACGATTGGCGTGGTTTGGTCACGAGGGTGAAGCCCGAGGGACCAAACAAAGCCAACTGTGGGTAAATCCAGCATTACCCACACCCAGAAGTGGGTTATTGCTATTATACAATGACATTATTTAAGAAAAAAAATAATTACTTTTCTTAAATAATGGCATTGTATAATGCCTCCTTGCTGCCCTTCCGCAGATGTCTGGTATTCTGCGGCAGTTCTGATGTACTGCGCATGCGTATACCTATGCAGTACATCAGAGCTGTGGGCAAAAGCAACGGAGAAAGCAAGATCTCTGTTGCTTTTTACAAATGGTTTTGCTATGTTAAATGGGTTTAACATAGCGAGACAGCTTTAAAAAAAGCAACAGAGTCTCCGTTGCTTATTTTAAAGCTGTCTCGCTATGTTAAACCCATTTAACATAGCGAGACAGTTTTGAAAAAAGCAACAGAGAAAGCAAGATCTCCGTTGCTTTTTAAAGTGTCTCGCTATGTTAAATGGGTTTAACATAGCAAGACAGCTTTAAAAAAAGCAACGGAAATGCTCCGTTGCTTTTTTTAAAAGCTGTCTCGCTATGTTAAACTCATTTAACATAGCGAGAGAGGCTGTAAACAGCAACGGAGATTTTGCATTCTCTGTTGCTGTAAAAAAAAAAAAAAAAGAGTTATACTAATGGAAAAAGTCCGGGAGACCGGACCTTTTTCCATTACTATAACTTTGATTTACAACATGCACGCTGACCAATCAGCATGCACGTTTTGGAATATTAATGGGGGGTCATGGTATAATTACCATTAGATCAGCATCACATGATTATATATTCTTAGATCACTGGCTCAAAGGACTAATTTTTTTTTATGGCTGACTGTGCAGAAGATTAAAACTATGAGGTAGTAATGAGTTGCTTCTTGTTGTCCGGGATTTGTTTCACCTGGCCACCCTACCATATCTCTCAACTGTCCAGATTTCAACAGCTTGTTCAGATTTTTGCATCATAATTTTGGTCTGTTCCTCATAAAATTTTATTTTTTTCTGGCAAATCACTTAGGATTGAAGTAGCTAAATAATGACAGTCATTTGAGTTTCAGCCTTTATATACTTCAGATAATGCTTACTAACACAAAACCTTTTATTCTAGTAGTTTTCTAAGTTTATAAGAGCAATGTTTAAAAATTTATCATACCTGATGAAGTCTCTGATCATGTTTTCCTTCTTACTTACGGCTCACCCTGACATGGACACATATATGTATGTCTTTGTGTGTGTGGTCACCTGTAACACTGATCTGTGTTAGCTGCTGAGCTGAGCTTTTACTCACTGGTTCTGTTTTACGCTCACTTGATAGGATGTATTTTCCTATAATCATTGCACTGAATCCTGACTGTACAAGATGACCTTTACATAATAAGCAACTGTCATTTTTTTGGCTTTGTAGGCTATTTTTTCTTTTCTTATTTTGCAGATTTTCTTTCATGTCATATTCAGGTGTTTGTTTTTTTCTAATAGGTGAAGTATAACTGAAGAGAAGCATTTGTTTTAGCATCTCTGAGGCTGGGAAGTATTGCATTCCCATATTTATCTACCCTGAGATTCTGGGCAGATCACCTGGCTAGAAACCACATACACTGGGTTAATTCCTTCCTTGAAATGTACCTTATAACCTCAATGTTCTGAAATAGTACAACTTATTTCATAGTCTATATATTAGTCAGCCAGAGCACACATTTTGCAGTTTTTACTATGAATTGTTAAGTTACAAATCAACAAACCTACAACCAAGCAAACATAACCAGTTAAAAGTTCATCAGGATGTAAACAAAAAAAAAAAATTTTTTTTTTTGCAGGAAGTAGCCAACCATTCCCCATGCACATTCAAAGGAAGGAAAAATACAAACCCCCCCCCAAAAAAAACAAAAAAACAAATCACCTGTTGCAGTGCTAATACAAACAGCTGTGACAATTACATTCTGTGATTGTCACCAGCTGATAAGCTGCAGAATTATCCAACTGTGACTCGACCACTAGTAGAGCACCTACTTTACGTTACTATTAGCTTATTCTGAGTCTGTTTTTCAGCCTCCAGACTTGTCTGTGTTGGTGTCCTCTGACACTGTGATACCTATGTTTGGTAGCTTACTGTACATTTTCTCTGTTGTATTGAACTGGTGTTCAATTTTAATTATTTTCTTATTTTTACTTTGCCAAACATAATACTTTCCTACCTTCTAGACAGTAAATTTCTGTAGTCTGTTTCTCTCACCTACACTTTTCGTCTTTTACAGAGCAAACTTTGAATAAGTAAGGACCAGATGTTCTAAAGTAGCAAATAGCATCCTGTGGGTAATACAGTGGCATAACAAAGCCAGTGGCTTCTGTGAGACACATGAAATACAGTCTCCATTTCTTTTCATTGTTACTATAGCATTCCGTAATTTTCTGGCATTTTGGTGGTCCTTCTGAGAAATCGAATGGAGAAGATTGCTATATGTCCTCAGCAATGTGTTCAGAACTTGCTGTAGTAACATCTAGGTATGACCATGCACAAGGCCATGATAACATCCTTTGGAACAAAGGCAGTCAGTGGATGATGTATGCAGCATCCTGTCTGCTACGGCACTAGCAAAAGGACAGCACTTTGACCTGTCTAGTCTTACTGTTTGCCAACACTTCAAAGCCTACATATCAAATATTTTGTGCAAGAATTCTGCACAAAGTCAAAAACAATGAGGGGACAAAGTCCCCAAATCTGGAGCAGTTTTTAAATATTACAATAATTCACTTTAAAAGTTAAAACAACAGCAGATTTTGCATCAATATGCATTTTATAAACAAAAAGGCTGAATCTCTAATGTCTGGCTTTATTGACTGACTTTAATCATCAGAACCTTACCAGAAAATCAAAAGTTTTACAAGGGACAGGGAGAAAATATGAAGGAAAACCAGGGACAGTTAAGAATTACACCCCAGGTCCATTGTAATTAGTAATCCACTTCTGCTAGGATCTTCATCTCAGTGACATAGAGGAGTTTAGGTCTGGGTGTCCTATGTGTGAAGGGATGGTTTGCTGGGACAGCATAAAGTACTGCTGCCTGCCAGTCTCAGGGTTTAAGTATTGATTTCTGTTTACTGAAATATAGGCATGGATGGAATCTGGAGTATGCATCTTGCACCATCATCCACGTGTTTTCTTTGGTTGCCCTGTTTTCCTCCCAGCTTCCAAAGTGATGTTGACTGGTTATTTTGTGTTGTCCATATATATTTTTTCACCCCCTGCCCTTGTGGCTAGGTCATTGCAGTTAAAACTGTAAGAAACATTCTGCTTACAAAGTTAACAAATGAAAATAAAACCTAAAAATAGATAACTTCCTTTTTTGAGTTTAATGTCCCATTACATTGTTTATTTGTTCCCTCAGAAGATAATATGAGTCTGTTTGAAAGGTCAGGCTCCCAAAGTTATCACTTGTCATAGCTGTCAGCTTTGTATGATTTGAGATAAGCTCAAAAAGCAATTGCTTATTTCTCACTCACTCTGGAATGAATTAAACAAAGACAGAGCTCAGTGTCACTCCTGGACCTTTATTGGAGATACCCCCATTAGATAAAATGAATACCTTGCAATTTTGAAAGAACTGCACATTCTTATGGGTACAGAAGGGCCTGTTTTGAAGTTTGGAAGTTTGCTTCTGATGAAGTAAAGGGAGGCAAGGTGTTATCTGGATTATTTAGCTCAACAAAGGTTATATTATCATCAGCTCCTTGGTATTGAGAGATAAAGTCCTTAAAGCAACCCCAATATTCTGTACTCTACTAGTAGCCCAGGCATCAAAGGAGCTGGAGAAGCGAGGAAGATGAATGATGAAGGCAGTGCTTGTTCATCTTTCTTGGAGAAGTGGTAGATATAGGCATAGATGGGATCTACACTGCAGACCATAAATGGAAATGGTTATTTGCAAGGAAATCAGAGTATTCTGAGAGTTATGTTACTCACAGACATGGGTGATAATGGCTTAGCATAGGCCCATTACATGCCTATACCATAAGTATGTAGGGGTGACTTTAAGGACAAACACAGAAAAAAATAAATACATTTCTTGATGACAACCTCCATAACCAGTTCTTGACCATCTGGAATGAGTCGGTCAAGGGAGGGCTGGTGTTCAGCAGGTAAGGGTAGGGGAAAAAATGATGACACCATTTTGTAGCCTCTGATAAGCCTCATTATGCTATCACAGAATATGACACAAAATACACCAATTAATGTGTAAAAAGTCTAGAAAAACAAACAAAACATGTTATTAATACTACAGGAGAAAGTGTAAGTTTTTCAGCACTTTTGACAAAGTTATTATGAGACTTCATCAGGAAAAAAAACTACCACTGAGTACTTCCTGGTAAACAAGTAAAGCTTAGACCACTTGATTTAGTCCTAGAGTTCACTTCCTGTATACAGGTTATAAATATATAAAACAGTTACCTTCAAATGAATACTTGAAATGATAAACAAAAGCTGAATGGAAGGTGAATAAAAATCAAATCAATGTAACACTAAGAATAAATTAGACAGTAAATTTCTGCAGTCTGTTTCTCTCACTTCCACTTTTCGTCTTTTACAGAGCAAACTTTGAATAAGTAAGGACCAGGTGTTCTAAAGTAGCAAATAGCATCCTGTGGGTAATACAGTGGCATAACAACGCCAGTGGCTTCTGTGAGACACATGAAATACAGTCTCCATTTCTTTTCATTATTACTATAGCATTCCGTAATATCTACTGTTTATTTCTGCTTGCTTTAACTAGTACAAATTGATGTACAGGGACCAGGTTAATGGGTTGAAACCCAATACAATGATAAGAAACTTCTTGAGACCTAGATCGTTGAAACTGCTCAGACTCTGTTGGTCAGTGTTTCCTTCAAGTGCCCCTATAACCTTTCTTCTGTGATAATGGTGTCCTTACATTTATAATAGTAAATCAGGGGGTGGGGGTACAGGGTTTGTGGCCCCTGCATACGTCTGTGTGTATATGGCCTGTTTGACAAATTTTCATATTCAGTATGGTGTCAATATCGACTTCAAAGAAGTGGTCCTTCAAAAGACGTACTGCATCCAGCTGTACATTATTCTACAAGATCCCACTGCCTCTTGTACTGCAGTATTAATGGTAATTGATAGAAAACACATTTTTAAATTAACAGACATACAAACAGGATAGGTTTCTGTGACAACATTTTAGGCAAGTTATATATGACCTATATTCACTTGTTCTATTCAGAAAGGTGGAATAGTCAAGTGATAATGTATGAATCACTGTTCTGTATCCCCTATCAGTTTGCTTTAGCTGGTTCGAAGTAGTGCACTTTACCATCTCTGATAATTTACTCAACATACTTGCTTTAGAGATTTACAACTCACTGTCAAATAAATTGTTTGTGAGCTGTGCTGTAATTTGTTCCCCCTACCACATAAGTCTACCCTGGTGATAAAGATTTCTATATTTAAAGTGAAGCAGTATGTCTCCACCCTGTACATCTACAGACATTTTTTTGTAGAGCTATGTGGTTTATAATTTTATTTTCACCCACTGGCATTTTGGTGGTCCTTCTGAGAAATCGAATGGAGAAGATTGCTATATGTCCTCAGCAATGTGTTCAGAACTTGCTGTAGTAACATCTAGGTATGACCATGCACAAGGCCATGATAACATCCTTTGGAATGAAGACAGTCAGTGGATGATGTATGCAGCATCCTGTCTGCTACGGCACTAGCAAAAGGACAGCACTTTGACCTGTCTAGTCTTACTGTTTGCCAACACTTCAAAGCCTATATATCAAATATTTTGTGCAAGAATTCTGCACAAAGTCAAAAACAATGAGGGGACAAAGTCCCCAAATCTGGAGCAGTTTTTAAATATTACAATAATTCACTTTAAAAGTTAAAACAACAGCAGATTTTGCATCAATATGCATTTTATAAACAAAAAGGCTGAATCTCTAATGTCTGGCTTTATTGACTGACTTTAATCATCAGAACCTTATCAGAAAATCAAAAGTTTTACAAGGGACAGGGAGAAAATATGAAGGAAAACCAGGGACAGTTAAGAATTACACCCCAGGTCCATTGTAATTAGTAATCCACTTCTGCTAGGATCTTCATCTCAGTGACATAGAGGAGTTTAGGTTTGGGTGTCCCATGTGTGAAGGGATGGTTTGCTGGGACAGCATAAAGTACTGCTGCCTGCCAGTCTCAGGGTTTAAGTATTGATTTCTGTTTACTGAAATATAGGCATGGATGGAATCTGGAGTTTGCATCTTGCACCATCATCTTTGGTTGCCCTGTTTTCCTCCCAGCTTCCAAAGTGATGTTGACTGGTTATTTTGTGTTGTCCATATATATTTTTTCACCCCCTGCCCTTGTGGCTAGGTCATTGCAGTTAAAACTGTAAGAAACATTCTGCTTACAAAGTTAACAAATGAAAATAAAACCTAAAAATAGATAACTTCCTTTTTTGAGTTTAATGTCCCATTACATTGTTTATTTGTTCCCTCAGAAGATAATATGAGTCTGTTTGAAAGGTCAGGCTCCCAAAATTATCACTTATAGCTGTCAGCTTTGTATGATTTGAGATAAGCTCAAAAAGCAATTGCTTATTTCTCACTCACTCAGGAATGAATTAAACAACGACAGAGCTCAGTGTCACTCCTGGACCTTTATTGGAAATACCCCCATTAGATAAAATGAATACCTTGCAACTTTGAAAGAAGTGAGCATTCTTATGGGTACAGAAGGGCCTGTTTTGAAGTTTGGAAGTTTGCTTCTGATGCAGTAAAGGGAGGCAAGGTGTTATCTGGATTATTTAGCTCAACAAAGGCTATATTATCATCAGCTCCTTGGTATTGAGAGATAAAGTCCTTAAAGCAACCCCAATATTCTGTACTCTACTTGTAGCCCAGGCATCAAAGGAGCTGGAGAGGCGAGGAAGATGAATGATGAAGGCAGTGCTTGTTCATCTTTCTTGGAGAAGTGGTAGATATAGGCATAGATGGGATCTACACTGCAGACCATAAATGGAAATGGTTATTTGCAAGGAAATCAGAGTATCCTGACAGTTATTTTACTCACAGACATGGGTGATAATGGCTTAGCATAGGCCCATTACATGCCTATACCATAAGTATGTAGGGGTGACTTTAAGGACAAACACAGAAAAAAATAAATACATTTCTTGATGACAACCTCCATAACCAGTTCTTGACCATCTGGAATGAGTCAGTCAAGGGAGGGCTGGTGTTCAGCAGGTAAGGGTAGGGGAAAAAATGATGACACCATTTTGTAGCCTCTGATAAGCCTCATTATGCTATCACAGAATATGACACAAAATACACCAATTAATGTGTAAAAAGTCTAGAAAAACAAACAAAGCATGTTATTAATACTACAGGAGAAAGTGTAAGTTTTTCACACTTTTGACAAAGTTATTATGAGACTTCATCAGGAACAAAAACTATCACTGAGTACTTCCTGGTAAACAAGTAAAGCTTAGACCACTTGATTTTGTCCTAGAGTTCACTTCCTGTATACAGGTTATAAATATATAAAACAGTTACTTCAAATGAATACTTGAAATGATAAACAAAAGCTGAATGGAAGGTGAATAAAAATCAAATCAATGTAACACTAAGAATAAATTTAATAGTCTAGATATTATCTGTGACATTAAATGTGCTTATTATAAACATAGAAAGCAGAAGCCCTATTTGTAAACACTGCATATGTAAAGACCAGTAAAATCTACTCATACAACTCTACTTTACTAACCTTAAGTCTTAATAACTATTAATAGACGCAGTCATTTTGTTCAGGAGGACAAATTGCATTACATCTAATCTGCCAAAAAAGCTCACATCCCTCTAGCAATGTTTTCCAGTCCCCAACCCCTCACTGATTGCTGAACACTTTTTAAAACACAAAATTCGAATTTATTGAAACTGTCACAAATAATGGAATGTTTGAATAGAGGATTGTTATCACCATTTGCCTTTTTAAGTTTCTTCCTAAGTTCATTCTCACTTTTACTAATATAGTATGCCATATATTGTTGGCATATAGCAATATAGACCACACTTCTAGAACTACAATTACATTTTACACTACTCTCAGTTTTTACCTAGCATTGCATTTACTTGAAGAATATATGGGCATTGGTTACAGCAACTTCATTTTGTTATAGCAACACCAACACCACTTTGTACTGATTTACCATTTTCCATCATATTATTGAGATGTGTGCTTCTTTTGTAAACAAAATGAACATCAGTTCCTAATTTACTTCTATGTTGGGGATGTCTTGCTATAACAGCTCTCTGTTTTTTAGCAATAATGTTTGTGACAGCCACCCCATGGTACAAGAAGGGTAATATGGAAGCATTAGCTAATCTTTCATCAGACTGTGGCACAGTCTTGCCCACATTTATATTACTCTCACCTTTTGCAGTCCCTCCAGGCAGAATGGGCTTGAATCTTGCACCACGTTCGGCTAACACCTGTCCTTTAGCATTGCTTTCAAGTTCTGGTGAATAATCTCTATCAAAAAACATTGCCTCAGGCTTACCAGCCACTCATTCAAATGTACTTTTAGATGAGGTCATATGAGATAATCTTACAGACTGGTCCTTAACCAACACCACTCTTTGAAAATGGGGGTGATAACTATGGTAGTCTGACTTCACATTAGAAAAGGTGGGCTCACAGTAATTGACTATCTCAAAACACTGCTCATTTAAATTTAAATTTAAACTACGGATTTTTTGAAGTTTACAATCCATTATTCTTTTTCATGGGATGAACTATCTTTATGTCACAGTTGCTAAAAACTTGTAGAGTGCTGATGAGCATTGTTTCTGAGGTTTCTAACACAGTTAAAGAAGGCTTTGTGGTTCTTTTATTTGGGTGGCTATTTTTACCTCATAACTTTGGTTGGTTTGATCAGAGTCCAGAGTTCCCTGTTAAGTTTAACAAGAGCATTTATTTTTATCTGCAATGAGTTTTTTTTCTTTTATTGAAGATCCTGTTTATATATGGGTTCTGCACAGGTGTTTACTCTTAAACTAGGCATTGCATTTACTTTAGAGGGTGGCAGATGCATCTATGCAGCTAATTTCACATGTGTAGAATTTGATTGTAAAGGATTCCACATATGCAGTAGGGTCATCAGGTTTGAGGGGGATGTTGAATTTACCTAGGTCATCATTCAGTTTTAATAGATTAACTTTAGCATAATTTCTGAATGCCAAGCTATTGGAGGATGTTTCATCTTTCAGTCTTATGTTAAATGTGACTGATTTATTGTCTTTTTTTGACTGGGGAGGAAGTTATAACTAGTAGGGGACACAGCAGTCTCATATTGTTGAGAACAGAGTCCAAGATATTATTGCCACTGGTTGGGGAGTGGATGAGCTGGTCCATTGAGTTTGTGTTTATAAAGTTCAGAAATCTCTCAGAGTGCATGGGGATGAATAATTCTTCATGGAGGGTTATTTGAAGTTCCCTAGGATCTCTGAAAACTTATGATATTTAAAAGAAAAATGAAACCAACACATTATATAAACACAACAAAAATGCTTAAATGTTAATGAAATTAAGATTCCTGTACTTGAAAGAATTCTCACAGCCCTAGGGGGGTGGTCAGTGGGACACCAAAATAGAGTTTATAGCATTAGTATGGTGGTTTAGGCTTGATTCTGCCCCCTGGTCTGAATGATTATTTTCTATAAATGGTGTTTTGAAATTGAGTGCAGCTAAACTTAGTATGGCATTTTTTTTAAAAGCTTTTTTTGATCATTTAAATTTTATCTTAGTAGTTTAATGCTGTTATTTTTTGTTTATCATGGGATGAGTGTGTATTTATTTATAGTACTGAAAGATTTGATAAATATTTCTTTAAACATGTTGGTCATATGATTTACTGGTTAGTATTTCAAAGTGCTATAATTGCTGTCAAGCTTTAATTGTGATGAAGTGCTGCTTACAAGTTTGGGGCAAGTTTTTTTTTTTTTTGCATCCCATGTTGCAGTTTAATTTTGGAGAACTTTAATGTGGTTTGTTTTGGATTTCCTGTTTTTTACATGCTAAAATATACAGGTTTATTTTGGTTAATGGTTACGCATTTTAAAGAACTCTATCCAAACCAGCATACAACTAACAGTGATGAATAAAAAAAGAAATGTATCTTATAACAATACATAACAGAGAATTATATACTTAGTTATCAGTGAACAGAAGGCAAGCAGATGAAAATTAAATCCCAGTTTACTGAGTAACAGACTGCATTACTCTTTCGTACACTAAAAGTCATAATGGATTTAAATTACTTTAACTAATGAAATGTGCAACAACCTTAATGTACATAATATGCAATAGCTTACTAATAATCTAACTTAGTATGAGATATCCCCCAAGTATCAGAATTATTCCATGTATTCCATTGCTGTTGACATATAAAAGACTGGTGATGCTGATTTTTAATGGTGCTGGATGTGGGACAATGAGAATTAATTTTGCTGACATTATAAACATTTCACAGAATGGTATGGGGTGGGATGGTAGGATATTTGCAATGATTTAAACTGGCAGTAGTCTATGCCTGCTAATAGAAGGGTGTAGTGTACTAGAGACAAAAGATCTTTGGATAAGGTGGTTTCTCAAAGAAATGTATAAATGTGCTGTAATTTAAATTTTTTTTCTTTTGTCTCCCTCTACCCCATACAGGCATGGATGAAGACAAGGACAGTATGAGGTATGCATAGCTCATCACTGCTGCTAAAATAATTTTTATTACATCATCCATGAAAGAAGCACTGATAGCACAATACTTTGGTAGACTATAGGCTTGGATACTGCCTTCCTCAGTTCTGAAACATAAATTTAGCCTAATCTAAAATGAGTCACATTAATTCTGAGTTTAAATTATGAATGTTTACCTCACCCTGTGTTATTTAATCCTAAGCCACATTCTCTATTTACAGCATGATTGCCATTGCTCTGAAAACTTTAACAGGTAGCATTAATTTGACATTAATATGTGTAAACTCTTTTGCATGTATTCATTTTGTATTATTGATAGTCTTTGAATTACCAATTGTCCTGTACACCCCAACCCTCAGGAGTGCAAGTACTTAACTTGCATTATCCCCTTTGACTTTCACTGTAAACAACACTCTTCAAGACGTATGGTTTCATTTTGGGGGGGGGGGTAAATAACTTTTAACACTACCATCTGCATAAATATGATATGAGCTTTGCATGCAATTGCACCTTATTGAGAGCATTAAGTCTGATAATAAGGAAGCTCATTGGCAGAGGGTAAGTATTCCTTCATGGTCTGTGGCTACCTGCACTCAGGAACTCAACTTGGTCATGAAGGACTGGCAAGGTGGATGTGTGAAAGGTATTCCATGCTATGTTCTTATTCCTACAGCATGGAACATATAGAGTTCTGTTCCTGATACTGCCAGATAGATAGGTGATAGCAGCAGCAAGGAAATAGGACAGTTGCATAAAAATAACACTTAGAAGAAGAAGACAAAGGAAAAAAAACTGAAACTGATGCCAAGTGCATGCTACTCATATTATGTTAACTCTGCATGCATTCCCATGAATAGTGGACAAATTCCTAAACCTTATCGATTATGACTGCATCAAGTGGAGCCCCACCATGTGCTTTTAGTGACCTACCTTAAATGTTAGTCTTAAAGAACCACCATGACTGTAAGCAGTACTGAATGCATTAAGAATGCACCTTGTATTAAATGTATGCACAGGTACAGGTACTGCTGTGTTTAACTCCAGTGCATAAGGCTGCTCTGCATACATACATACATACATACATACATTCATACATACATACAAATATTGCAGGCATGGGCAGTAATCCCTTCTAGCCAGCCAATATACCAAAACACTTATCCCGGTAAGTATCCAGGTTGTTCTTAAAAAATATCTAAACTAGTGCTTGGTTTAATGTAATTGGGTAGTCTATGCCATACATAAGCTATTCTCTCAAAGAAGCAGTTAGTACACTTCTCATTCCTATAGAATCTTCTGCATAGATTTATGATTCTCTACTAATGTTTGATAACCGCAACCATTCCTAGAGGTAGTTATCTCTAAATACCCTATATATTTGAATAAAGTATCTTCTTAAATATACATATGAGACACTGTACAAGTTCTGATATTTTAATCTTTCAGAATAACTTACATTTTCACATACTTGGGTGCCCTTGATATAGTTTCACTATAGTCTTTCCAGTTTACTCATGCTTGTTATAAGGTTTCCATATTGTTATTCCATACTCAAGTTTTAGTGTAACTAACAAACAATGATTTCATTATTTTTTATTTCCTAGACATTATAAATTGTTTTTATACAACTTATAATGCTATAACTATCATTTGCCAATTGGGTGATATGATTAGAAAAACTCAGAGATGGATCTAAATGTATAACAAGGTCCCTAAATGATTCTACAGTTTCAATCAACGTGTGCTGTGTTAAATATTCACCTTTCTATCTCTGTCTTCCAAATCTCATATGCTTAGTTTTTTAGGTATTTATCAGCATATTATTCTCCTGTGCCTATATGTTCAATTTAGTCAAGTTCTTTTGCAGACATTCCTATTTGTAACACATTTATTCAGTTTACCCATTCTTCAGTCAGCTGCATAAAGACTGTAGAACACCTCAGATGAAGAAGCTATAGCTGAGAGATACAGTCTAAATAAGTATGGGTCTAGGGCAGAGCCCTGTGGGACACCCTGATTGTAACCTAGAATTTCACCTGTCAAGTTGTGACAGACTTTGTTCCCACTGAATGGTGCACAGTGATGGTTATTCCACTCCACAAAGGGGGACCCACTATAGACCCCGGGAACTACCACCCCATTAGCCTGATGAGCCTGGTCTGCAAGGCTATGGAATGTATCATCATGGAACTTATAAGCATTGACATTGGTAATCTCCAAACTCTGGACCCCACCCAGTCTGGGTTTGTAAAAGGCAGATCATGTCTCCTAAACCTGATAGACTTCTTTGAAGCGGTAACCAAAGCCGTAGATGAGGGTAAGGTGGTTCACACGGCCTATCTAGATCTCGCCAAGGCTTTTGACACCATCCCCCACTCTGGAATTATAGATAAACTCACTAAACTAGGCATAAGTCCCTATGTCACAAGATGGGTTGCCAGCTGGCTCACTGACAGAACCCACACTGTGAAAGTAGCAGACTACAAATCCAATTTCAGACCAGTGACAAGTGGAGTACCACAGGGTTCAGTCCTGGGTCCTCTCCTGTTTGGGATCTACTTCTCAGAAGTACAGGCTAACACAGAAGGTCTTTGGCTAATGAAGTTCACAGATGACTGCAAACCAGGAGCCATAATCGAAACTGCTAACGATGTGAACATCCTACAAAAGAGCCTCAATAAGACAGATGCCTGGTGTCAAAGTCATGACCTCAAGCTCAATGCCAAAAAGTGCAGTCATCCCTTTTGGTAAAAACTCTGTACCCATGAACTACCACATAGGCGGTAGTCTACTTAACACCGAAAGTGTGATAAGAGACCTTGGGACACAGGTGGACAGTAGCCTCTCCTTTGATAATCACATCACCACAGTAGTCAGGAAATCCTTCTACATGGCACACCTCATCACAAAAGGTTTCTCATCCAGGAAAAAAGAGGTCATTGTTCCTCTCTACTCGTCACTCATTAGACCCATTAGAGAGTACAATGCCCCTTTTGGTATGTACCTCACAAGACATCTACAACAACTAGAAAGGCCGTAGAAATACCTCACAAAGAGGATTACCAGCCTCAAACAGATGTGCTACGCAGACCGTCTCAAAAAACTCCAGCTCTACTCCATCGCATATCACCTACTCAGAGACGATCTCTGCCTAACATGCAAAGCTGTGTCAAATCCAGAGCTGTTGGACATGCTTCACTTAAAGAAATCCCAATCCCTCTGAGCTACACACTCTAGGGACCTAAACCTTGTCACCACAATAAACAGAACATGCTGGAGGGATAGATTCCTGTCTCAGAGACTTCCCATACTCTGGAACAAACTACCTATCTATATCAAACAAAACTCCCCATTAGCACTCTTCAAGAAAAATCTTGATGATTGGATGGGAGATAGGAAATTTACCCCGGGGATCAGTTCTGTGGCTGTGCTCGACAGGGGCACAGGAAAATAATTTTCTTGGGTGGCGAAAGCCAGGGTACCTTTTTGGTTGGGCTTATATAGGCCCTAGGGCCTATAGCCTAGTACCTACCAATGAACCTATGATACTTGCCCAAAAGATATAGATATATTCCAGTATTGTCTTGACACAGACAAATAACTAGTACTAGAGCCATGGCCTAAAACTCAGTGCAAAAAACTGTATATCCTTTGAGAAGATGACCACCCATAATACTCCCCTAAGATTAGATCCAGTAGTAAGAGACTTGGGAACCAAAGTTGACAGTAACGTCAACTTTGATCACCATGTGTCCATGGTAGTAAGAAAATCCTTTTACCTGTCTCAACTTATAAGTGGGGGCAAGGCATCCAGGTCTAAGGAGATCATAGTCCCACTATACTCAGCCCTAATTAGACCAATAATTAAGTACAGTGCACCCTTCAGCATGTACCTGACCAGGCATTTGCAACAGCTGGAGCAGCCACAGAGGTTCTTCACTAAAACAATACAGGGTGTAAAAAAGATGTCCTATGTGGACTGCCTCAAAGCCCTGTCACTGTACTCAGTCTCCTACAGGCTACTGGGAGGTGATCTATACCTAACCTACAACACATTCTCTGATCAAGCCCTGATGGATATGCAACACATTTGCAAAATAAACAGAACTAGAATTACTCGATCTAAGGATCTAAACCTCATCTGTGGCATAAACAAGACATGTTGGAGGAACAGTATATGTCTCAGAGATTATACCTTCTCTGGAAGTTCACATTCATGCGAAGCAAATTTGTTCCCTAAACCTATTCAAATCCAATTTGAACTGAAGGATGGAAAATTGCAAATTCATTCCTGGTTTATTGCTGTGACATTTATGGGCAGGGCAGCTTGTAGATGCCCTAAGGCACAGGCATATACCAAAGTCACTATAGTTCATGGGGGCTTGATAAATGGTAAAATTGGGGCATGAATGGCTAGGCTTAAAAAGGCTCTAGGGCTGTTAGCCTAGTAACCTCTTATGATCCTATGTCCTATTTGCATGTCATGTAGCTGTCCATCATATCGAGACTGCATCAATACATACTTGTTCTAATTTATTGATCAGTGTTTTGTGTATGACCCTATCATATGCTGAAGCTAAATCTGTATAAATTACATCACAGCACAATTTTTCATTTATAGCTGTTATTATATTGTTACAGAACATCTTGTTACAAGTGGTTATAAGTCTGTTTTCATCATATGCATGCTAGTCTGTAAAACCTACCGTAGGGGTACTACTCAGTTGTGAAATATAAAAAACTACACTGCACTGTACTCTAAGGTGTGTTTGTCTGTGCCACAAGGCCAAGGTAATGGTTGAACAAATTTCAAGAAACCAGCCCATGAATGGCTCAGGAATAATTAAATGAATTAAGGAAGTAGTGAAGCCATGATCTCGTCATCCATAGATGAGTCTGGCAAGCCATGATCATGTGCACTAATAGTTCTAAGGCAGCATTAATTAATCATGTATGTCTACCTGTAATCAATACCATTTCCTTAGTGAAAAGAAACATGAACAGGCATTGACACTTCCTAGAGAGGACTAATTCTCTGACCAAGGAGAGGCATGAAACCTAACAAGATATGGTGTTGGGGCATAAAATGAAAATAGCATTATAACTTTCTATTTTCCCTTTTGAAGCGGCACCATTAGACATGAGCTTGCAAGACAATGTGAAAACTCACAACACAGTTTGTCTCAAAATGCAAGCCTTAAGTTTACTTATGATGTGCTGCAAAAGTAGTGTTTTTTTTGCTTAAAGAAGGAAGGAAGGCAAAAGTACTGCTTTGTGATCCACTGAACTTTCCTCTATTAGACACTGATATGAGGCTAGTGTTGCACAGGAAAACTATCCACACCCTTTTGTAATGAAATCTGGAAAGGCCTTTAAGCTGTGAGCAATAACTAGGAATTTTATTTTATTTATTTATTTTTATTTTGCATTTGTTTACCAGGTAAGTCCGACTGGAGAAGCTGTCCTTTTCATCAGAAGCCCAGGGAGAAAAGCTCCACATTCTTTATTTTTTATTTTTTTTTTATTTATTTGACATTTGATTACCAGGATTGTCCATTTGGGTTATAGAACCCGTTTTCAGTGGAGACCGGGTGAGAAAAGCTCCATATATTTACATTTATACAGTGTTCACATATTATACAAAGGTTACACATGTGCAATAGGCTCCACATTTATACAGTGTTCACATATTATACAAAGCTTACACATATTGCGCAATAGGCTCCACAATTATACAGTGTTCACATATATAAAGATTACATGTTGTGCAATAGGCTCCACATTTATACAGTGTTCACATATTATACAAAAGTTACATATGTGCAATAGGCTCCATATTTATACAGTGTTCACATATTATACAAAGCTTACACATATTGAAAAGTAGGCTCCACATTAATACAGTGTTCACATATTATACAAAGATTACATCTGTGCAATAGGCTCTACATTTATACAGTGTTCACATATTATACAAAGATTACACATGTTGTGCAATAGGCTCCGCATTTATACAGTGTTCACATATTATACAAAGCTTACACATGTGCAATAGGCTCCACATTTATACAGTGTTCACATATTATACAACGATTACACGTGCTATAGGCTCCACATTTATACAGTATTCACATATTATACAAAGCTTACACATGTGCAATAGGCTCCACATTTATATAGTGTGCACATATTATACAAAGCTTGCACATATTGTGCAATAGGCTCCACATTTATACAGTGTTCACATATTATACAAAGCTTACTCATGTTGTGCAATAGGCTCCACATTTATACGGTGTTCACATATCATACAAAGCTTACACATGTGCTATAGGCTCCACATTTATACAGTGTTCACATATTATACAAAGATTACACGTTGTGCAATAGGCTCCACATTTATACAGGCTTCACATATCATACAAAGATTACACATGTGCAATAGGCTCCACATTTATATAGTGTTCACATATTATACAAAGATTACACGCGCAATAGGCTCCACATTTATACAGTGTTCACATATAATACAAAGATTACACATGCAGTAGGCTCCACATTTATACAGTGTTCACATATTATACAACGATTACACATCTGCAGTAGGCTCCACATTTATACAGTGTTCACATATTATACAAAGATTGCACATGTGCAATAGGCTTCACATTTATACAGTGTTCACATATTATACAAAGCTTACACATATTGTGCAGTAGGCTTCACATTTATACAGTGTTCACATATGCAAAGCTTACACATGTGCAATAGGCTCTACATTTATACAGTGTTCACATATCATACAAAGCTTACATGTGCAATAGGCTCCACATTTATACAGTGTTCACATATTATACAAAGATTGCACATGTGCAATAGGCTCCACATTTATGCAGTGTTCACATATTATACAAAGCTTACACATGTGCAATAGGCTGCACATTTATACAGTGTTCACATATTATATAAAGGTTACACATGTGCAACAGGCTCCACATTTATATAGTGTTCACATATTATACAAAGATTACACATGTTGTGCAATAGGCTCCACATTTATACAGTGTTCACATATTATACAAATATTACACATGTTGTGCAATAGGCTCAACATTTATACAGTGTTTGCATATTATACAAAGCTTACACATGTTGTGCAATAGGCTCCACATTTATACAGTTTTCACATATTGTACAAAGCTTACACATGTGAAATAGGCTCCACATTTATACAGTGTTCACATATTATACAAAGCTTACACATTTTGTGCAAAAGGCTTCACATTTATACAGTGTTCACATATTATACAAAGCTTACATATGTTGTGCAATAGGCTCCACATTTATACAGTGTTCATATATTATACAAAGATTACACATGTTGTGCAATAGGCTCCACATTTATACAGTGTTCACATTGTAAAGCTTACACATGTTGTGCAATAGGCTCCACATTTATACAGTGTTCACATTTTATACAAAGCTTACACATGTTGTGCAATAGGCTTCACATTTATACAGTGTTCTCATATTATACAAAGATTACACATATTGTGCAATATGCCCCACATTTATAAAGTGTTCACATATTGTACAAAGCTTACACACGTGCAATAGGCTCCACATTTATACAGTGTTCATATATTATACAACACTTACACATGGACAATAGGCTCCATATTTATAAAGTGTTCACATATTATACAAAGTATACACGTGCAATAGGCTTCACATTTATACAGTGTTCACATATTATACAAAGATTACAGGTGTTGTGCAATAGGCTCCACACAGTGTTCACATATTATACAAAGATTACACATCTGCAATAGGCTCCACATTTATACAGTGTTCACATATGCAAAGCTTACACATGTTGTGCAATAGGCTCCACATTTTATACATTAAGGGTTCAGGAAATGAGGTCCATTTAGAGAAGGTTAACATTAATAAATATATAAAATATGAAAATTATATATTAATATAAACAAAAACAACAAAAAATAGAACATATATCCAAACTAATGTGACTGAAATGTACACATAGCTATATAATAATGAGCACAGGATTTGACAGTTTACATCAGTTCATGAGATAGTGTTAATTACAGATGATACAGATATATTGTATATTGAGCACATAAATATTTTATATGGAGCATAAAAAGTTTTGTGCATGGAAGCAAGGAATAAGAATTCAAGTATGAAGACCTATGCAGATCCAGATTGCTACAAAATGCAAAGGTATGCATGTATAGTGAGAAATGTTAAATGATTTACACACAAATCCTTTGCAGTACTATGTAAATCAATTGTAAAGTTTGTGCTAGTAGCCATAGCACACTTTAAAGTGAGCAAAATTCATCACACTTGCATTTTAAAGCTGAAATGCAAGATTTGAATTTGACAGACATCAGACTTTAACAAAGAAGACACAAGGACCACAAAATAGTGCTCTGGGCTCATCTTGTACAGACTGTAAATTAAGGGTTCAGGAAGGGAGGTCCTTTATTTTTAACTGTTGTAACCCGTAAGAGTTTTAATGTATGTATAAAATGTTTTGTACATTCACATATTCATAAATAATCAAGTGAAAAAAAAATAAGATAGAAAACAAACCTGTTAAATAACCAGAGTGACTGTATGCAGAAGATAGAAATGTCTACATTATTTGTTTTTGTTGTTCTCAGCTGATGTCACACCTATAGTATTCAAATGTTTTTTATATACAAAGGTACCATGAGTACAAACAGTAGTGTGAAAATAAGGCCTATTTCTGTATGCACACCAGTACATATGTCCAAAAATGTAATTCTGCAGTATTAATGGACAATATTTGCGCAGGCAGCACAGCAGTGCAGAACAGAATGCTGTGGTTTTATTAAATGCAAGTAGCCCCACTCATTTCATCTCCAACACAGTTGTTGAGCAGTCCTGGTATTGATATTGTAACCTAGTATAATTTACAGAGTGCTATAGATTAGGCTAATAAGCCACTGCCATAAAATTATTAAAAATGTATTTTGAGAATTTGGTACATAATTGGATTTGATTGGTGAAGAAGTCCTTATTTACTTTCTAATTATTGACTCCACTGTTATTTTTCTTTGATTTTGTTTGTATCTGTTCTGTTGTCTACCAGGTTACTCATCACATTCCCTTTGCACATTCCTATTTGGAGTCCGAACTAAGATTTATATTTTTGTTGTTTTCAGCCACTGAACCTTGTATGTGTCAAGTGAATCTGCTGATATTTTCAACAATCCTGAGGAAGTATCTCTTGTTAACAAAGACTAAGTGCTGGTTGTCTTTGTAGGGAATGGAGCTAGCTGCGGTGCAGTGGAGCTAAGGAGTACTCTGAGCAGGTCCCTAGTGCAGTGGCGCTAGGGAGTACTCTGAGAAGGTCTGTAGTGCAGTGGAGTTAGGGAATACTCTGAACAGGTCCTCAGTGCAGTGGAGCTAGAGAGTACTCTGAGCAGGTCCGTGGTGCAGTGCAGCTAGGGAGTATTCTGAGCAGGTCCCCAGTGCAGTGGAGATAGGGAATACTCTGAGAAGATTCCCAGTGCAGAGGAGAAAAGGAATACTCTGAGAAGGTCTGCAGTTCAGTGGAGATAGGGAATACTATGAGAATGTCCCCAGTGCAGTGGAGATAGGGAATACTCTGAGAAGGTCCCCAGTGCAGTGGAGATAGGGGTACTCTGAGAAGGTCCCCAGTGCAGGTATACCTGATGACTTCTCATGGAGGCATCCATGCTCACAAATAAAGGTAATAAGGACACTGCATTTAAGAGCTGTTAGTAGAAGTTAACACTGTAAGTCCATAATTATAGAGTACAAGGAATGAATTCCTTACCAGAGTCTGCACATGATATGTCAATCGTTTTCCCTTGTATCAATGACAAGCAGGTGGGGTAGTTCATTTAAATGCTTTATTGTACAAAAACACATCAGGATGGATAGAAGCATTGTATAATATAAACAAACTGATAGACTCTAAACAGACATAGGTGCTTACATCTCAACAGCTAACTTCAAAATGGGAGTTAGGCTCACACGTGCTTAGAACTTATACACTTGTGCAAGCCCGGCACACACATTGATCTACATCCTCTCTCTTAAAAAAGATTGTCCTTGAATAAATGACATTCAAATTCAACATACAATGATAAACATATTAGGAATAACACAATGCTTATATCCAGGTTGCTGAATATCTGAAACATGGCTTGAAGATCCGACCTGATCTAGTAACATAATACTTGGAACTAGAGTCATTAACAGGAACAGTGTCCAGTAAACAACTTGTAGCAGGAACTTCAGGATTTGTCTCTGGAACTGGAACATCTCCTGGAACTGGAACACTGGATAACTTATTCTGAGATAAAGAGTCTTTCTCACAAGCTATGTGCTGCAGTATAGGCTCGGACACCGGCAATAAATGTTTCCAATTCCACCTAAATTCTGCTCCTTGTGATTCCACAACATACAATTTCAGGTCTCGCAAATACTCTTCATGACTCCAATCCAATTGTAACCATTGGACGTTTGCATCCTTATTACTTCTCCTTTTCCTAATGGATTGAGCAGTTTGCTGGTCTTATTGTAGTAGGACTTCTGGATTAAGAACTTCTTCTACAGATTGGCTTTGACTGATCTGTTGTTCTTGACACATGGAACCAACCGTTTATTACTAATGAGTAATGTAGTTCTGGTTTGTCTTGACAGAAGTCTGTGCAGGTGAACCGAGATGTTTATCATGAGGAATATTTCTGAGATTCAAGAGATTCAGGAAAACATCACTATTGTCTCACTTGAACTTCTTTAGTAATTGTTTTGCACTTTGAACTGATGGTTCTGCCAAACCGTTTGACTGAGGATACTCTGGGCTACTTGTGACATGAGTAAAGTCCCACTCTTCTGCAAATCTTTTGAACTGTTGGCTCGTAAACTGTCTGCCATTGTCAGAAATAACTTTGTGCGGGCTTCCATGAACTGCAAAATGACACTTCATCTTAGTAATGACTGTAGTGAATGCTAGATTAGGAAGTAGGTCAATCTCGAACCAATTTGAATAAGAGTCTACTAACACCAAGTAATGTTGACCATTCCACTCGAAAATGTCATTGGCTACTGTTGACCAAGGTAGTTCAGGAATCTGGTTCAGCTGAAGTGGTTCTTTCTGTTGATGCAACTTACTACTGTTACATACTGAACAAGATAAAAGTGCTCTCTCAATATCTTGTGACATAGAAGACCAAAATGCTAGTCCTCTCGCCCTTCTTTTGGTAGAGTCTGCTTCTGGGTGACCTTGATACAAAATAGTAATGTACTCTTGTTGCAAGGACTTTGGAACAATGACTTTCATGAAGATACCATTGTTAGACAAAATCTCATCTCTGTATGGAAAATAAAGTTTCACATCTTGAGGTAAACTAGATTGCCTTGTTAGCCATCCATGGCTGAGGAACTAGATGAGCTTTTGTAAAACTGGATCTGTGGCTGTATGGCTCTTTAGCGCATCAAGACGTGTGGAAGAAAAATTCCTCACCTCCATGACTTCAAAATCAAAATGCTCATTCTCATGCTGTTCAGTGCTAATTTTGGGTGATCTGGACAATGTACCAGCAAGATAAAAGAAGTTTGCCCTTGATGTAGACAAGATTGAAATTATACTTCTGCAATTTCAACATCATTGTCTTGCAATCTGGCTGGAGCTGTATGCATAGGCTTTCGCTTTCTCAAAATAGTGACTAGTAGTTGGTGTTCTGTTTTGATCTGGATAGGTTTATCATAAATATAATCATGAAACTTTGAACATGCAAACACAATTGCCAAAAGTTCTTTCTCTATCTGAGCATACTGCATTTCAGCTTGGGTTAGAGCTCCTGACGCATAGGAAATAGGTTGACCTTCTTGAAGAATAATTGCACCAAGACCAAATTTTGAAGCATCACATGAAAGAGTAACTGGCTTGTGGACATCATAGTATCTGAGAATTGGTGGACTTGAAATTCTCTGTTTCAGGATATCAAATGAGCTCTGGTACTGTTCCAACCATGACCAAGATACATCTTTATGTGTTAGCTCTCTGAGTGGTGCTGATATTTGACTCAAGTCTGGAATGAACTTGCCTAGGTAGTTAACCATGCCAAGAAAATCTTGCAGGGCTTGAACATTGTCTGGAGCTGACATCTCAAGAATGGCTTCTTAGAAGGGTCTGGTCATAGGCCTGAACTGGTGAATAAATGACCAACATAAGTGACTTCTCATAGTGTGAATATGCATTTCTGGGGATTCAGCTTAAGATTCACTTTATGAGCTCTTTCCAGAACAATTTTGAGGTTTCTGTCATGCTCAGCTACACCACAATCTCCTACTAGTATGTTGTCTACTATAATAGCACAGGGATACCCAGAAAAAAATTGCTCCATTGCATGCTGAAAGACTACACTGGCAGAATTTATTCCAAATGGCATTTTCAAAAATCTGTACCTGCCAAACAGAGTACTGAAAGTAATGAACAATGAGGATATTCGGTCAAACAAAATTTGCCAAGATGAACTCTTTGCATCCAACACAGAAAAAATAGTGGCATTTGGCATAAGAGCTGCAACTTCTTCGACTGTACATATTGGGCGATGAGGTCTTTTTAAAGCTTTGTTTAAATATCGTGGATTAATACATATTCTAATGTCATCTGAGCTTTTCTTATGAGCTACCACCATGGAAGATACCCATTCAGTCGGTTCACTAACTGGATAAATCACACCTTGTTGCACCATTTTATCTAGCTCATCTTTAACTATGTTCTGCATGGCTACCGGAACTTTTCTGGCTGGCCTGACAACTAGGCTGACATTTGGGTCTAACATCATGGAGTACACAACTGTATGTGCCTTTTGACCACATAAAATAATAAGTCATAGTTCCTCCCAGCAGAGTTACATATAAGCACTACTGAATCTTCAGTTTGAATCTCTTCATCATCATAAGGAATAAGCTTAGCACACTTTGCTAAATCAAGCTTCTCACCAACACACACTCTAACAAGTGCTCTTGCAGACATAACATTGCACTTTGAACCAGTGTCAGCTTTGAGTTCTGTGGGTTTGCTGTTTATCTGAACAGTACAAAATAATTTCTTCTTGGCCCATAAATCTACTACATTGAATGTTTCACTAAGCAGTGACACACCATCAACATAAAAATATGTGATGCAGGGTCACAGCTTTCTAATCGATCAACTATTTTCTTGAAATGTTCCCTTTTAATGAAAAAATGTGTGCCTTTTGATTTACAAAATTGTTTGAAATGATCCCACTTCTGACAGCATGTTACTCGTTCTCCCTTGTATCAATGAAAAGCAGGCGAGTAGTTCATTTAAATGCTTTATTGTACAAGAACACATCAGGATGGATAGAAGCATTGTAAAATATAAACAAACTGATAGACTGACAGGCTAAACATACATGCTTACATCTCAACAGCTAACTTCAAAATGGCAGTCAGGCTCACACGTGCTCAGAACCTATACACTTGTGCAACCCCCTAGGAGGTTTCTTAAAGTGACACACACACACACACACACACACACACACACACACACACACACACACACACACACACACACACATTGATCTACATGATGCATCTCAAATGCATATTATTTAAGCATGCCCCTCTTTTTCGTGTGTGAATTTGGCATTTTGCATGA
>NC_056741.1:861287962-861292962 GCF_019279795.1 Protopterus annectens | reverse complement strand
AAAATAATGGCAAGTGTAGGGGATTTTTTTCTGTCCAGGTAACGCCATTCTTCCTTGACTGTTCCTTAATTAGTTCCAGGTTACAGAGTGCCAACAATAGGTCTCAGCGAATGAAAAGGGCACGGCCAAGTTCACAGTACCAGTTCAAGCTCTTTACTGGAGATCTGGAGGACTTCATAAAGGTATCACCTGGCTTAAGTCTCATACTCTGTGCTCTGCCTGCTGCCAGATGTCCGCTTTCTGTTGGTCATTTACTTCCTTTTTCTATGCACTATGTATGTAAATCAATTTAAGCAAATAAAATGACTGACATGCAGTCTGATGCAAATACTGGTTCAGACCCACATTATGACCTCTAATCATCTGCTACTTCAGCTGCCCTACTGCAGCCGTTGGAAATCTGGGAGATAAAACTGCTTTATGTACATACTTCTGCCACAGCAATTCATCTGCCACAAGTGACACTTTTCACTTATAACCTGTAGCACAAGATATGGCACAAACGTAAAGCAGAAACAGTACAGAGATTAATGTGACTAAACAGACAGTGCAGGTGTATTATGGTAGGCAGATAAATAAATCTTAAGCAGATGAATTAAAACAAAGGGAAAATACTTGCATTCATTGATCACTGTAAACTGCTCAGAGACCTTTAACTTTCTGTTTATCAGGTGATCTTCTGTACAAATGGATTCTATACTTCTGTTTGCAAAGAAGGACAAAAAGTCTGTGTAGTCCTTGAACAAGGAACAAAAGCAGCTATAATATGGACAGTATGAATTTTAGTCTAGATTGTTAGTGTTATTTATCTGTACCTTGCACTGTAACAGGTTTTGGCCCACAATTCCAATTTGTTGCCTGCAGTACAACTACCTTGATTTTTATTTCCATGGAGATATAGTCATGCCGGATGATATAATAAGTGTGAGGAAGCAATAGATACATTCCTGTAATATGGTGGAATTCTTCTACTTCTGGAGAACTGGGCATGTGCTGATGTACTCAATTTTGTGTGCCTTCATGTTAGTCCACTCTCTGTTCCACTTCCTGTTTTTTTGTCCATGTTGCTTCACATCTTTGACTTCCTGTATTTCTTGCTCACTGTCTGGGTTATCTACATTCTGTATGCCTGGCTATCCTCAGTGTATGCCTGTTATATCACTGACTGTCCTTATCTTATAATTCCTGTCTGTGTTTCTACCCTCATACAGTGCACCCTGTATCCCTGGCTGCTCCCAGTTTTTACTCCCTTTCTCTTTGGCTACCTTCAGACAGGTTAAAGTGATGGTAGGCATGTAGGAAGCATTAAGGTACAATTTCTTGAGACATTTGCATTAATCTTTCACACATCAAAAACTTTACTTTAAAGCATTAGATGCTAATGAACAGTTTCCTTTTTTGGCAGTTTGTGTTAAAATGCCAAGCCCCAAAGTAAATTTGACCATTAAAGGATTAGTCTCATGATGCCTCTCTCAATACTTTTCAGTAAAATGTGTGACATGATGTGTGCTAAGCAGGCCAAGTAAGTGTGACCTTATGTGAGACTGCAGATATGAAATACAGGGGAGACACAGTGGCACTTATATAGGTTGCAAAGTAACATATTTTTTACAAAATTAGCATTTTAAAATATTGTGAGCTAGTGCATAATACTGCCTTTCACCTCTAGTACAAAACAAATTCTGAGAGCTGAAATGAGTTGCATACCTTATGACGTGTGAGAACAGAGAGGTATGGGTCTGACTTATGCAAAGTCATGTTCAACTGTGAAATTCATATTTGTCAGACGGATGAATGTTACAAGCACTGAAAGCCACACAGCCAGAGGACTGCAGTCTTGTGGCATTTTATGGGCCTAAAAATGAGCTGCATGTATGTGCAGTTATTTACGCCCTCTGCACTCAGTCTAGGTTCACTAATGCATGTATTTCTCCTTTCCCTCTGCTTACTCTGCCTTGCAATCACATTTATGCACCCTTAACTTACTATCATTTTTTCGTACTATAGCTGGACTTGTTCTTCTCCATATTCCACTGATTTCAGCATCACTGCTCTACCCTGCATTTCTCATATGCCCATGTTCTGTATAACTTCTCCAATTCAAGGTGAGCAGTTTCTTCTATTTGTTGACTAGGCTGTTGACCCCGTTGTTCTTTTTTTTGGGGGGGCGTGTCTGACTGTCACACGATTCCATTGTCTTACTGTCCTTAAAATACACTATTAGAAAAAAGTCATAATGATTATAAATTATTAATGACCATATTTATAAAAGAATACAAAAAAGCTACACTGTTTTTCACCTTCCACCAACTTCCTAAGCTTAACAGTTTCATTAACCCTTATACGTTTGCCAACTTCCGCTCTTCAATAGCAGTCTAGTCACTGTTATCTCCCACTATATATTCCTTTATATGTGTTTTAACTTTTCACCACAGTACCTGTCCACTTGCCTCATTCAGGTTTTCTCTCTGTTAGAAAAAATCTGAAACACAAATCTCACATTGGAAGTACACTTAAGAGAGCACATAAAACAGATATGTAATTTCATCAGACTTTTTTTGATCAACTTGAAAGTGCTTAATTTTTCAGTTATAGTCAGAAGCGTGGTATGGGTTTACATATGCATGTGCATGTTTGCTTGTCAGGAATCAGAAATTAGTAACTGCCATACCCTCCATCAATATACAGGACAGGCTGAGGTTAAACAATCTTGAAATTTTGAAGTGATCATTCAGTTATCTTCTTGAGATGGATGGAATCAGAGGTGAAAAGTGCTCTGTGTTTTTTCTGAGTATCATGTTTTTTCATTGTGAATGAGTTGGAGTGTAGAGTGAGATGGTGGAAGGTGACTGCTTCTATGGAAGTTAATGTGAATGTGAGTGGTAGTGATAGCTTGCCTTGGGGTGTAGAAGGGAATTTGCCATCACTCAAGAGTTAATTTTATTGTCTGAAATGTCCCTGTTTTCCAGGGAGGCGGTAAAGCATTTGAGGAAATTATTAAAAATTGCAAGCAGTGAGAGGTACAACCTTTACGTATTGATGAATGGCACAGCCTCCCAAAGAAATGGTAATACAACATTGCCTGATATCAATAAATTTTGTAACAAGCCAAAACTGCCAAAAGACAAACTGCACTTTAAAACAAGTTAAAATTAGTAGAGTCAATGGTAGTAGTGTCAGCTATCTGCATATCAGGTGCTGCAGTGCTTTAACTGTTTTAGGCATTATCCATCTTGTTTTGTCAAACAAAAATGTTGACACAGTTTATCACTATCAACTCTACTCTAGTTCTGTTCAGATTTTTATCTTTATTCATGGTAAATTAGTCTACTAAAATAAATTCTGGTGAATACACAAGTTTTAGATTCTGGTGCTCTAGCCATATTACACAGTGGGAACATATCAGAACTTCATGGCAATATTAACAAATTAACTTATTTATTCAACTTTTTAGCATCCAGAATATCATTTCCTATGTATAGCCATCTATTTCCATAGGTAAAAGGGAAATTTATAATGTGATTTACATTTTTTTAATATGTTGCCTCTGTCATTTCTACTTCTGCACCTAGTAACAGGTGGTTTCCAGAAACAGATAATACCACCATAAATAAGACAATTATGTATTTTAGAAGATGAATGGTTATTGAGAAAATAACACTTTTCATATAAAACATCAAAGTGGTTTGAAACAAAATGCTAATTGCATGTATTCTGTATTACACAGTTGTATGCAAATGTGCTTAAAAAAATTCTTAACTTGCTGGTTCATTTGTGATGCTAGTAAGGAAACTTACTATGGTTACGTTCCAGAACAAAGTAATATTCTTCAAAAAATACAAAGACTTTACAACAGTCACTGGTACAGCATTGGATCATTAAACAGATGAATGCAAGTTGCAGATACATAAGTAAAACTTTTTAAAGAAATGTTCTTGAGTTTTGTGAATAATATTAGGAAGGTTATAAAATAATCTGCAGGTGGGACCATCACAAAACTGGGGTATGTACACGAGAATGGGAAGAAATAATGCACTCCATTTGATTGCTGAAAAATAGGTCCCTTGCAAGGTTTGACCACCAATAATCACAACCAATACTCTGCTACAACATCCCTATATTTGCTATGTAGTAGCTACCTGTTATACAGGAAATGCTATGGAAGTAAGTAGCAACTTAAAATGGAACTAAAGCTTATATAGTGGGGACTGAGAAAATGGAGTAGAAAACCAGTACCATCAGGTTTCTTAATACATTGCTTTTTCCTTAGCCACTAACTGCCAGCTGGTCTGCTGTATTATGTGAGACACTTAGCGATGGACATAAAGTCTGCTGCAGTCTGCTTTAATTGTATGTGTTTTGTCATTTTTTCTGTCTGCTGTGCACTGCTTACACTCTTGAAGGAGGAGGCGCTATCTGTCTAGAACAAAGGTACTGATAGCTACAAGAAGAAAAAAGAAATAAATGCTGTGTTTTGTTAGTAATTACTTACTTTTCAGTATGTGTAGTTTGCATGTCATATGCAATGCAGAAATGGACATCATTTGCAGAAGGATGCCTCACTTCTGCAACAGTCATTTTTATTACAACATTTTGAATTGTTTCACTTCGATTCAGTTTTGAATTTTTTGTACAGAATATAAGGTTTTATTTTTCTGGGCTGAATTATTATTGAAATTTGCATGCACAACAATAATGTTTTAATATAAAAATATTTTTAGAGGTAACTTGCATTTATTTCAGATTGCAAAAAGCCTGGTAATTTAACCTTACCGTCATATTTACACTGGCAGATCAGAACACGTTTGTGGCACCTTGCTGAGCTGTATGCCTTCTAGTATCAATAAATTCTGTACTTCTTCACAGATGTAGGGATTTCTCATTTACTCTTCAGGTGTTATACCTGCAGCGTATTTCAAGTGTTTGAAGTGTTTACCTAGACATGAAGCCTAAGAGCAATATGTTTCTTTGTGTCTGCATCTATACAATTTGTGTGTCCT
>NC_056741.1:861157962-861282962 GCF_019279795.1 Protopterus annectens | reverse complement strand
CACATTGTTGCTTACTTCCCTTGAAGTTACAGACATAGCCGTAGAAAGCTTTGTAGTTCTTTCCTGAAAAACATTTTTTTTCTTCAAATTAAGCCTTTGAAGTATTAATTAACCCTCTTAGATGCCTGTTTAGATTGATCAGAGGGCTTTTACTATGTTAGGCTTTATTCATTCTATGCTTGGCCAAGATTTTTTTCTCTTGTTGTATAATCAATTGACATTGTGATTCTACCAGATTGGCTTGTCTTTTGAGTTTGTCATATGGCTGTACAGGGATTTTGTAAAGAGCTCAGCATATGTTATGGTGTTTACTGTGTTTGGGGTGCTTGGAATTTAGCCAAGGTGCTGCTTAGTAGAAAAAGGTTAGCTTTGGAATAGTTCCTAAAGGTTTTTGGTTTCACTGGGTCCTTGGATTTAATTTTTATTTCAAACAATACTGCTTATGGTCATATCTGATGATTACATTACATTGGGTTGGGAACATCACTCCCCTGTGTTTGTAAGTACAAGGTCAGTGATGTTTGTACCCCTGGTAGGAGAATGGACCAATTCCAGGATGCTGGTATTAACAAAGTTTAGGAATCATTGGGTTGTGCATTGGAAGTGGTATAGGATTCCCAATCTATAGAGGGGGGTAGTTGATATCCTCCCATAAGGATTGTATTGGGTTGAATGGTTGAAGCTGTACAGTTTAACAATGATGACATTCATCTTTCATGTGCGTGTTAGCTCATCTCCTCTTTAAAATTGATTTTGTTGATGTATATTTATTTTCTGCAACGTATGAGTGCTGCAATAGATACAATTTTAGGTTCAATGTTTGCCAGTCTGGTTAAACACAATAGGAGAAGTCAGTATTGATTATCATGTCATTATTCAAATTATTGGTGACTTTTTTGTTATATTTGGTCTGGCAAGGAGCAGGAGCTGTTAGAATTGTTTCATGTATTGATTTCTAGAACCTCCCATTTGAAATGTTCACATTTTTATTCAAAGAAGAGAGTACATTTTAGGTACTCAACAAAAAAAAATAAAACGGGACACCGATAAAGGACCAGTGCTCATACAAACTTAGATAAAATAAAACAAAAAAGTACCGGATTGTTTTTTAATTGATTGTATTCACTGTGTCTTAACATTTAAGCAGAGCTTGCATTTTGTAGAGTGAGTCTGATGAAGCGATTTGGATTACCGTGAAAGCGCTTACTTTTTTAGAATAAATTTCTTTTTGTCTAGCTGTGTTGGTCTGGTACGTTTTTGTTTTATTTTACATTTTAGGTACTACTGTTAAGGTCAACAATCAGTTATGCGTATCTGAACCCAGTATACACAGGAAGCCTGCATATACTAATTCTTACATTAGAAGAGTCAGCACCCTTTAACTATGAGAACAAATATAATGTAGAGTCAGATTATCATAATTTCTAGATTTGACAATAGATGACAATCTGCTCAAGCAAAAAAACTGATAACTTGATTGACATATTTTGTTTAAGGACATAAAATACAGTTAACATAACTAATATTCCTGGAGCAGTTTGTAAAAGGTAGGATGTATATATTATGATCTGGTATGAAGATGCTAGTTTAGCAAGTATTATGAACACTTGTGAGCCAGATTTTAATTGCACTTTAATAACAGATTTTTTGATTGATTCTAATAGGGTCATAGGTAATTACTAGGCTAGCTGCATTTGTGGACCATTTCAAGTCTAGCCAAGTTCCCCTTTTGTGCTCATATTAACATATCCCGTTTGACTGGGGACTGGCCTCACTCATCCTATGGTTGATAATTATATATTACCCTAATGAGAATAAGTGCTATCATGCCATGGATTATTTGAGGGAGCCCATGCATAGGATAAAATATTTAGGAGCTGCCTCTCTCCATTTGTAGTTCAGGGGGCAGTCCTACAGTAAATTTTCTGTTTCCAATCCATAGAGCCAAGTTGCACCTGAATATGGACAGAGATAAACTTTACTTTATGTGGATAGGGTTCTGTTCCAGAGCAGCACTGCCCTCTGTGAGATATCCTTTTCCCTCCAAACCACTCTGTTGATGTTGCAGAAGAAAGTTGAATCCCTCAACTGAGCATTTTTGATGCCATTTGACTTGATGATGTACAGTAAATCTATCAGTATTTGGTGAGAGAATGCCTTGTATGCCAGACACAGGTCACCTCTAAGCAGTCTATGGGGTACAGAGTACAGTGACAGGGCTTTAAGTCAGTTTATGTAGGACACATTGTTTAGGCCTTGTATCCTTTTAGTAAAGTATCTCTGTGGGCATCCCAGTTGTTGCTTGTCTCTGGACAGATACCTGCCAAACAGGGCATTATACTCAATGACTGGCCTAATGAGGGCTGAGTAAAGGGCGTCAATGACATTTGTAAATGCAGACACAATCTCTTTGTTTATAAGCTGTGTAATATAAAAGGACTTTTTATAACAATGGACACATGCTGGCCAAAAGAAGTTAGGTGACTGTCCACACAAGTTCCCAAATCCCCAACAACTGGGTCAGCTCTTACGAGTGTCTTCTCAATGTGTTAGTTCCCTGGGGTAGATGACTTCTCAAGGATACAGTAATGAATTTTTTCGCATTTACTTTCAGTCCATGATTTTGGCACCAGTGATTTGTTTGGCACAAACCTTCCTGCAGGATGACTAAGCCATTTTGGGGATTCAGTGACCATTCCTAGCTTGCAGCTGTCTGCAAACTTAGCCAGTCACTGCCCATTGCTATTGGCCTATACTTCAGAAAAGTAAATGCTAAACAGAAACAGTCCCAGCTCATAACCCTGGGGTATTCCCCTGGTAACTGGTCTCTTGGTGTAGGTAACTTCCCTTATTTTGATTTCCTGCATCCTATGAGGTTTGCAAGTTAGCAATCCAGTAGGTAATATAGGAGTTTATTCACAGTTTATTTAGCTTTTCTACCATTACCAAGTGGGGAACTGCATCAAAAGCTTTGGCAAGGTGAAAGTATATGGTATACCATTTTCCCTTCATCCGTTGCTTTGGTGATCTTTGCAAAAAATCCACCAGGTTGAGTAAGCATTCCATGATAAGCCTTTCCATAGCTTTCCATATGAGGCTGGTCAGACTTATGAGTCTGTAATTGCCTGGGTCTGTGGAAGGTGTTCCCTTATGCAGGGGAATGACTGTAGCTGTTCTCCATTTGCTTGATATAAAACCTGTATGGAGGCTGAGATTAAACAGTATTGTTAGGGATGTAGCTAAATCATGCTTCATGATATTTAAGATGCATTATGGATATTGTCAGGACCCATCAATGCAGTAATTTAACTTTTGATAGAACTTTCAGGACTTGATATAGTGTGATAGCTGGACGCAATCCAGTTTCAGATATATCATGAGGGACAGGAGGAGGAGTAAAGTCTGAGCTAAATTTATAGGTCAGTAGGTTTTCTGTATCTTCAGCCTCATTGTAGGTAACATTGTTCACAATCAGCTCAGTGCATTTCTGCATTGCGCTTTTGAAATTACAAACATTACTAAAAATGCATTGTGATTGTCTTTGGCTTGGGGTAGCTATGTTAGCCTCAAAATTGGCTTTGGTGGATTTTATTAAGCCCCTGAGTTATTGTTTATCTCAGTGACTAGAGCTCTAACATTCTGGGATTTACTCTTCTTACTTAATACCATTAAGTCTGTGATTTCCAGCAACTTGATTATTTTGGTCAGTGGTGAGGACATCATTACGACCATCAGTGATAGTCCGCTCTTTTACAAGAGAAAAGGCAACATAAACTTTACCTTAAAAAAGTCAGCAACAACATTCTTGCATAAACTAACAGAACTGCAGGAACTTTCAAATGCAGCATTTCCCCCATCAGATACATTTATGAATGCATATTTTTGGACCAAAAAGAATATATGGTATCAGTGGTCACTTCATTTGTCATAAAGCATAATTTTAATTGTTTGTTGGCTAAGTTGCAAAAATAAGTCATAATTAGTGAAACCCATTTACATTTGTTATGTAAAATTGGAATTCTTAAATTCTGTTTCTGCTTTTGCAGATTACTATTACACCATTCTTTTGACTTGTTTTAGTGACTACTGCTTTTATTTTTCAGAGTTTCTGTAGTCGTAATATTCAGAAGGCATTAAATGGTGTAGGTTTTCTTTAACATTTAATAATTAAAGATGAAAATTATTGCTTTTATTTTTGGCCTCACTTTCCATTTACAATCACTGAGCTTTCTTCTCATTTGGGTCTTGTTTCTGCAATTCTCAGAATTTTGCATGACATTGGGAGGAAGTGTTTGAGTCGCCATTAGGCCTGTTTTTTCCTCCACTTCTGAAAATATGGCATAATATTGGGGGTGGAGGTGAGAGATTGCATGTATCATCCTGTATAAGGTTTTATGATTTTTTACAGCTTTCTATATTTTAATCCTTTTCAGCTGACAAGTGTAGTGTAGTGTCCAGCATGCTGAATTCCATCATGGCTGTGTGCTTCCACATACTTGTGGCACTCAGCTAAAATGCCAGGCATGCTGTGGCTGATGAACTCATAATCTTTATAGATATGGCCTTCTACAATCTGCTGCTCTGGAGGAATTTATCCATTTCTAACTTACTGGGAGAAATATGCCAACTTGTGCATTTATTGGCATGCTTCCCTGGCCTGCCTTTCCATCTCCCAGTCTACTAATCAAGCCCAGTTCAGTTGGGCCACATTCAGGACTTTATCACTCTGCATCATATAACCAACAAACACATTACTACTGTGTATGCTTTTGCTTACTTTATATTATTCCTTAAATGTTAATTCATGAATTAATCTTAAGTAAACTCAACACAGAGCTATGTTTTTAGGGTGAGGACTGCACTGGGGTTGGAATTCTTTTCCATTTATTTGCATTTTAAAAACCAGAGTATGGAGTGAGATTCAGGAAGAAATGTAACAGGGCTAAGTTACCACCCATACTTTTCTGGATGGGCTGCCATTATATGCAAAAAGCAGATAATCACACCACACACTCATACGTGTTTTAGTTTTCAAAATAGTAATATGTCAGTAATTTTCTGCTTTGAGTTCTCAAATCATTTAGCCTAGTGTACTGTGAGAGTTCACAGCTCAAATCTTCTTTACTCTGCAGACATGGTTACCTGGTTGAAAAGAAAAGTGCACACATCTAGGAAACTGATGCTTGGAATTAACGTCCTGTGGATATTGTGGGGTCAGATATGGTAGACAATTTCATAAATGTCTGGGCAGGCATAGAGCAGTTATATGGGGAGTAGAGTTGCAAAGGAAAATAAAGTTGTAGGCAACAAAACTCTTGTTTTTTTCTACTATGTAGGGGGGTTAGTATATTATGTAGGCCAAGGAGTAACCAGTTTCCATCACACTCATTCTACTGTCTAGTTAATTTTCTTGAGTATACTTGCTTTACATTCATGAGAATTACTTCTGGTGAGATGTATGGGTAACCCATGTAACATCTGGGGTTAATTTCAGATGTATGGGTAATCCATGTAACATTTGAGGTTAATTTCAGATGTATGGGTAATCCATGTAACATCTGGGATTAATTTCAGATGTATGGGTAATCCATGTAACATTTGGGGTTAATTTCAGATGTATGGGTAATCCATGTAACATTTGAGGTTAATTTCAGATGTATGGGTAAGCCATGTAACATCTGGGATTAATTTCAGATGTATGGGTAATCCATGTAACATTTGGGGTTAATTTCAGATGTATGGGTAATCCATGTAACATTTGGGGTTAATTTCACTGTAATAATCTGGTCGTGTTTCAACATAACATATTTAATATGAACTCTAGTACAGTCCACTGAAATGGGATTAACCAGACTATAATATAGTAGTGCTGGAGTGCTGAAACTCACTCTGATAGAACAAGAACTTTGCTGGAAATTCAGAAAGTGGAAACGCATCTAAATTTACACTTATAAAAATCAGAGTGTTGCTGAAATGCTGGGATGGGGGCTTTGCCCCTCTAGCTAAGTGTGACCCTATCTTGACCTTCCATTTACATTTTCTTTCTCTTTCTCCCTGTTTCTGTAGTAATATTAATTTAAAAATGAGAATAATTAATTGGGGACCACACCTCTCAACTCTCCTTATTTTGGAGGAACGTACCTGTTTTCAGGCCTGATTAACCTCTGCACTTGACGTACCTATTTTTAGAGGCATGTCCCTATTTGTAGGCTTAATTTACCCCTTCCCACAATTCTCTGAATCCCCCTCACCACACATAATTTTTGAAGCTGTCTACTACAGAGAAAACTGACTACACAACCAACATACTTGTGGCACCAGTAATTTAAAGAAAGATGACACGCTCCTTTTTTCAGAAGCAAAAATAACTGAACTCTGTGGTAGAATTTTGCAATACAGATTATTAAAGTCCACAAATTGTGAACTGCCTCTTTGATAATGAACTTATGTTTTTCCATCATTTTTGTCTCTCTCTGTTTTTAAACGTGTTTCTGAGTAGCATCCCACATTCCTACGGGAAGCATCATGTGTTATTTGTTATTCAAGTTTTATACTAATCAGATGTCCAGATTTGTGTCTGGATGTGTCTGCTTTTCAGGGGATTTTATTCCTATTTTCAGTGTCTGCAGGCTGAAAAATATGATTGGGGGTTATTACATTTCTGTATGGTACCTATTCCTAATTAATGACCTGCCACATTGTCAGCAACAGGCCATAAAGGACTTGACTACTTGTATATTTCCACATTAGGGCAATTATAATTCAGTAAATATCCTTTGTTCTCTTTCTTGGAAAAACTAATGAGTCAGTTGAGTAATTTCCTTAGTTTTGCATGCAGGTGATTTCTGTGAAGAAAAGTACTGAATGTCAGTGAAATTACCATGACACTTCCTGCCTTTTAGTTATCACATAAATCATAGAATCATAGGAGATTACTAGACTATTGACCCAGAGGCCATTTTAAGCCTAGCTGTTTCAACCCAATGTAATACTGTAGAAGTACTAGTCAATACCCAAGATTGAATTTAGTGATGAGTGCCCATGTCCAGGAGGGTTGTGGGCACTATCCCTGGTAAGAATTTATGGTGTCCTATCCACTCGTCCAGGTTCCTCTTGAACAGTGTCATATAGCTGTTCTGTTTCACATGAAGCCTGTTGCAAAGACATGGCAGTCACTGGGAAACACATCTGTCCCTCCAACATGTTCTATTTAAGTCAAATACCATATTTAAGACTCTGGAACAGGTAGCCCTAGACCCATTTGATTTACAGATATGCAGTAAGTTCACTGGGTTTGGTTCTTGCTCTGTAGGCAAGGCATAAGTCTCGCCTAAGAAGTATATACGATACTGAGTACAGTTACAAGGACTTTAGTTGGTCCATGTAAGGCACATGCTTAAGGTCCTTGATCTTCTTTGTTAGTAACCTCTGAAGTCTCTCTAATTGCTGCAGGTGCTTAGTAATGTACATACCGAATGGGGTGTTTTACTCAATTATGTGCCGGATAAGTGCCGAGTATAGGCAGGTTATGACTTCTTTTGCTCTTGAGACAATGCCTTTACTAATCAAGCGAGCTGCATTGACAGATTTCCTCACAATGGTATACACGTGGTGGTTGAAGTTAAGGTCTCTGTCAACCTGTGATTCCAGGTCCCTTACCACTTTGTGGGTACTTAGGATATTGTTGTTGATTTGATAGTGTGAAGGGACATTGTTTGTGCCAAAGGAAATGATGATGCATTTCTTTGCATTCAGTTTAAGACTATGACTAGTACACCAGTCGGTGGTCTGTGTGTGACCCTCCTGGAGTATACTGACATAATTTGGGGATTCGATGATTGCACCTAGTTTGCAGTTGTCTGCAAACTTGGTCAGGCACAACCCTTTAGTTTTGACCTGAACTTCTGATCAGTGTATACTAAACAGTAGGGGGTCAAACAGTGACCCCCTGTGGCACCCCCTGGTAACAGGTCTGTTGTCTGATATAGAGTCACCCACTTTGATACTGTGTGAGGCAACTGGCAACCCATCTTACAATGAAGGGGTTTACATTCAGTTTGCTAAGTGTTTTTGGTAATGCCTGAATGTGGGATTATGTTGAAAGCCTTTTGTCAAGGTATGCTGTGTGCACAGATTTTCCCCCATCAATGGCCCTGGTCACACTTTCAAAGCAATCCACCAGATTTAATGAGCAGGGTCTGCCCTTCATGAAACCAAACTGGGTAGGATCCAGGGTTTGGAGGTCACCTATGTCTTTACTTATGAGGTCCATAATGATACATTCCATGGTCTTACAGATGACGCTGGTCAGGCTTATGGGTCTGTAATTCCCTTTATCTGTTGCTAGGCCACCTTTGTAGAGGGAAATAACTAGCTTTTCTGCATTCTGCAGGAACAAAGCCTGTGGTAAGGCTATGACTGAAAAGGGCACTTAATGGTAATGCTAATACACTGACAGTCTGGGATGCCATCTGGTCACATAGAGGCTTGTTCTTTGCCTTGGACAGGGCTTGGAGGACCTGTTCTTCAGACATGTAAGGTAGGGGGAAGTTAGGGGGAAGGTTTGTTGTAAGTTAGGAAGGAATAAGGGAGTGAAATTTTTACCAAACCTATTCACTAGCAGGTTCACTATCTCTGGAGGTCAGTGTGTGTGATACCGTTGACCACAAATTCTGCACATGCTTGGATCCTACCCTTTAGGTTACATATGTAGCTGTAAAAGGCCTTATGGTCATCCTTGGCAGTACTTGCTAGGTTTCTCTCAAAGGAGGTGTTGGAGGATTTGACAAGTCTTATTTGCCTATTAAGGCTGAGGAGGGTGCTTTTCCATTGTTGGGTCCTTGTTTTTGCTTTCCTGGACAGCAACTTTTTGTGTTTATTGTAGAGTTTGTTGATGATGGAAGTCCACCATGGCAGCTTGATTTTACTTGGGGCTTTGGCTTTGATTCTATCTGGTATAGCCAAGTTTATACACATATGCAAGTGATTGTACAGGGCATTAGTGTAAGCTTTGGCATAGTTACCACTTTCAGCTTGTTGTGGAGCTTGGAATGCATTTATACCTTCATCTAGGAGGGTATAGTTTATATCTATAGTTTATTTATAGTTTATATATAGTTTATTTATTACAAAAGTTATATATTGAATGTTTGCCAAACACATGAGCACCCCTTTTACACTGAATCTGGCTTAGTTCAAAACTTCTGTGATATGTCTGTTAATGGATTGGCATTTGTAAAATGTTGCAGATTTACTACAGAGCTAATAATTTTGTTCAATGAACATGTTTTCTTGAGGCTTGATTACTTTTTCACTTTTAAAGCTTAAATAAATGCATGCTTTTTGTAAGATTTAGCTCAGCATTTACTCTTGTCATTACAGTTTTTACTGTTGTTAATGTTGTAATCAAAATGTCAGAATTCTATATAGTTCCAAACACAGATTTTTTACCTTTAATCCCATGTTATTGTAAGTATTGTTTTAAAAAAAAGATTGGCTTGTCCTTAAGGTCATTAGCTGCTTTCTACCCTTAACAGTTTTAGATGTTTTTGTTTATTTTCCTTTTGCGTTCTTTATTATGGTTAATGTTCAGTGTCTAGCTGTCATCAAAGTGTTTTAATCCGTTTATACTGACTCCATAAAATTCCAGTGCTTCCAGCCTTATCAGTACTCTTTTATTTATAAAGTAATTTCATGTTTGAATTTTCCTGCCACTTTTAAATTGTCTTAAAATGCTGCCTTGTTTTACCTAATACATTTTCTGGAATGTCGTTAGTGCTTATTGCTACCTGAGTACTCTACTCTGTTTGCATTCATTCTGCTTCATTGCTTGCTAGCTTTTTGTGTCAGAATATAATAAACTAAATAGACACGGTTGGTGTTTTGATGAACTACCTAACCATGCATTTTCCTCTCAATACTGCAGAGTTCTGGGCAAACCATTCCACTTGTAGTAGAAAGCTGCATTCGGTTCATTAACCTGAACGGTAAGGGTATTGCTGTATTTCACTTAATTTTTCTTATATTGAGAAAACATTGATGTGTGCTTGACTCGTATGTTCCAGTATTATTTCAGAAAGGCAGTAAAGACTGTTTTGTAACTTATGCAGAAGTATTGTATGTGACAGTAGTTAAGGACTGTTAGGATTCCTAGTCTGTCAATGTCTCTGCCTACTGGGAAAATTGCAGAGCTTACATATCTGACAATTTATTTCTTGTTTTATTTTGATCTGCACTCCCTCATAAGATGTGTTTTGGCACATGCTTGATTTCATGGTACTGTTTATGAACTAGTACCACTCCGGGGACACTGGTATGGTGATCAACTACTTTCTTTCTGTGAAATATATATCTCATTTAAAGTATACTAGCTGCTTTGCCTCTGTGGCATCCTATAATGTACTTTAAACAATTTCTGTCATTCCCTAGTTTTTTTTTTTTCAGAAGTACATGTGTTAATTTTGTTTTCAAATTTTTCTTTATTGCTCCCCGCCCCGATACATATCATCTGCTACTTCTTTTGCTTTTCTTTACACTACCTTAAAGTAGCACTTATGAAGGAGATCTGTCATAAACTGCACACACCATTCCAGACAGGACATTACCAAATGCCTGTTTAATAATGTCTTTTTTTCTAGTCGTGATGTCATCTTCCTGTACATCTCAGCAATCAAGCAACCTTTTTACTTCTGTCTCAGATTGTTTCCTTGAATATTGGTCATCAGATGTAATTTATGCCTGGAGCCCTTCCTTGTTTCTCATTGCTACTGCATCCCCCCTGACTAAGTTTATTATTGTGTTTCTGCATCCTAGATATTCTATTTTTACGTGTATTGACAGAGCATATGGACTCTGCTGTCTCAATCATTATATGCAAGTGTTTATGGGATAGCTTGGCTATCATGCACATTGATATTCACATCACGTTAATTACGAGTTCCACATCTGAAATACATACATTACAGAAATCACAACTTTAACAGAGAATGAATGATTCTTTTTCTTTGTATATTCAAATTTCTGTATATATGAAGTGTGGCCTAAGGAAAGGATTCTGTTTAAAGACAACTTCTTAGAAGTGTCATAGGTTCATAGGTTCATAGGTTCATACTAGGCTATCTCCCCTAGGGCATTTATAAGCCTAGCCAGAGTGTGTTTGGCTTTCGCCACCCATTTTAAATTAATTTTGCTATGCCCTTTTTCAAGGTTAGTATTCTGTGCCTCTGTCTAACAGTGACACAAAAGTGATACCCGGGGTAAACCTACGATCTCCCATCCACTCATCAAGATTCCTCTAGAAGAGAGTCAATGAGGGACTCTGCCTAACCTGGACTGGGATTTTATTCCAGAGTGAAGGGAGCCTCTGGGTTATGAATCTGTCCCTCCAGCATCTCCTATTTATTTCAGTGCTGAGGTTCAAGTCTCTCGAGCGCATAGCTCGATGGGATTTGGATTTTCTGAGGTGCAGCATGTCCATTAATTCCAGGTTGGACATGGCTTTATACGTCAGGCACTGATCGCCTCTGAGCAGGTGGTATGCCACTGAGTAGGGCTGGAGTTTCCTTAACCGGGCAGCATATGGCATTTGTTTGAGCCCTTTGATCCTCTTGGTGAGGTACTTTTGGGGTCTTTCCAGTTGCTGCAGGTGTCTGGTAAGGTACATCCCAAAAGGGGCATTCTACTCAATTATGGGCCTGATGAGGGATGATTAAAGAGGCACGATGACTTCCCCTGATCTAGATGTGAATCCCTTCATGATTAGGTGGGCTATATAAAATGTTTTTCTAACCACTTTGGCCACGTGGTTGTCAAATGAGAGATTGCTATCAACTTGGGTCCCCAGGTCCCTAATTACTTCTTCTGTACTTAATGGATTACCACCTATGTGGAATTTGTGGGCACTTTGTTTTTGCCAAAGGGGATGACTATACACTTTTTGGCGTTTAGCTTGAGGCCATGGCTCTGGCACCAGTTGTCTGTTTCTATGAGGCCCTTTTGGAGGATGCTTGTGTCGGCTGGAGAGTCGATTATGGCACCCAGTTTGCAGTCATCTGCGAACTTGGTCAGCCACAGTCCTTCCGTGTTGGCCTGTACCTCCGAGAAATATATACCGAACAAGAGAGGTCCCAGGACTGAGCCTTGTGGGACGCCACTTGTAACTGGTTTGGAGTCTGACATGGCTCCAGCAATTCTAACCATGTGGGTTCTGTCCTTGAGCCAGTTTGCAACCCATCTAGTGACATAGGGGTTTATATTTAAGCTGGTGAGCTTATCTATAATGCCCGAGTGGGGTATTGTATCGAAGACTTTTGCGAGGTCCAGGTAGGCTGTGTGGACCACCTTCCCCTCGTCAATGGCCTTGGTGACTGTTTCAAAGAAATCGACCAGGTTTAAGAGGCAGGATCTGCCCTTAACAAAGCCGAACTGAGTAAGATCCAGTGTCTGTAGGTCCCCAATATCTTTATTTATGAGGTCCATGATAATCCTTTCCATAGCTTTGCAGACCAAGCTAGTCAGGCTTATGGGGCAATAGTTTCCTGGATCCGTTGAGGCACCACCTTTGTGGAGAGGGACCACTGTTGCTGTGCGCCACTCTTTGGGTACATATCCTGTAGTAAGGCTGAGATTGAACAGTAGTTTTATGTTTGGGTTTAGCTCTTCTTGGAGTTCATGTAGGACGCAGCCCGGGACACCGTCTGGTCCCATTGATGCTGTGTTTTTTGCTTTGGAGAGGGCGGCTCTTACCTGAGCATCTGAGATGTCAGGGGGGCAGCACTCTGCTGGGATAGATATTTGCCCTTTTGGTGGGGAGGGGGGGGGGTTGCGCTCAACCTGTCAGCTAGGATGTTGGCAATGTCTGTGGGTTCTGTGTATTTTTTGTCATTTTGGACTAATTCTGAGCATATCTGGGAATTCTCGCCCAGGTTCCTAACATAACTAAAGAAAGCCTTGTGATTATCCTTAGTGTCCTGTGCATTTTTTCTCTTGAAGCTGGCCTTAGATGATTTTATGAGTGCCCGTAGTTTTTTGTTAATACTGATCAGAGATGCCTTCCCTTTTTGGGATTTTGCTCTATCATGTAGTAGCTTCCTCCTTCTATTGTATAATTTGTTTATGGCTGGGGTCCACCAGACAGGACGTCTGCCTTTGGAGGATTGGGTCTTGGTTTTATTTGGGATTGCATGATCCATGCATTCCTGAAGGTGTTCATAGAATGCATTTATAAAGGATTCTGCGGTCTGGGCCGTATTTTCCACAGGCCCGGGGGCTTTGAAGGATTCCACCTCGGTTTTGAGTAGTGTGAAATTTGCTTTAGAGAAGTTTTTCACTGTGGTTTTCTGGGCAGGGGGTGGTGGTCGGGATGTGAATATCCAGTGAGATTAGTTTATGGTCTGATCTTACCAGTGAGGGATACACTTCTGGTCTGGTGCATAGAGTCCCCATGTTGGTGATGATCAGGTCCAGTATGTTTTCCCCTCTTGTGGGAGTGGTAACAAGTTGTTCCATAGCATTTGAGTTTATAAATTCTAGGAACCTTTGGGCTTGGGTGTTGGAGCTAGAGTAATGCTCCCAGTCTATGTTTGGGTAGTTGAAGTCACCCAATATAATGGCGTTTGGAGAGACCTTCATATTTTCCAGTGTTCTCAGGAAGGCCGAGTGGGGTTCCTGGGTTTGGGAGGGTGGTCTGTAGCAGGCTATAAACTGGAAGGCAGTTTTACCCACTGTTAGTTGCACATGGATAGTCTCTGATGCTTCGTGCTGTGCCACCAACCTGGAGGTGTGGGTATCTTTGACGAATATTGATACTCCCTCCCTTTGTGGTTCGGTCCAAGTTTTGGGGCCAAAAGCATGGTATGAGGTATAACCTGGTAGTGCTGGGGTGCTCTCGAGCCTTGAACCAGGTTTCTGTTACTGCACAGATATCGATGTTCTCCATGCTAAGGAGAGTTTCGAGTGCGTGCATCTTGAGGTTTAGACTTCTGGCATTGAGTAGCATTACTCTTAGTTTCTTATCCCTTGTGATACCTATGAAGGTGGGTTTGTCTTTTGAGCCTTGCCTAAAAAAGGCACTATGGAGGTAGCAAGAGCCTTTGCCAATATCCGAAAGCCCATGGGTGACAGGTGCAAGCCGTCCCTAGTGAAGCATCGTGGCTTGTCGAGCATGTCATCCCAGGCAGACAGGCATTGGATCCCCTTTGAATGACACCAATACTTAAGCCAATTGTTGAAATTGATCATCTTGTCTTCATATTGTGGCATCATTCTTGGTGAGGGTAAGATGCTACTCAAGGTCAGGGTCATACCAGCCTGGGCTACATGCTCAGAGAGCTCCTCTATGTCTCTTTTCATGTAGTACAGGGAGGTACGTCTCAGGTCATTCACACCAGCATGGACAATGAATGAGTCATATTTGTACTTGCCTTGGAGTGACCTGAGTGTTTGTGTTATGTGGCGGATCCTAGCGCCCAACAGGCAGCTCACCGTGACCTTCTCCTTGTTCAGCCTGGTGAGTGGGACGTCAGTGTGCCTGACGATAATCGGGTGTGTTGTTTAGCCTTAAGGGCTGTGACTGTTCAGTACACTGGCTTTGTGAGCTATGTGTTGCACGTGTTTTGCTTTGGGGTAGCGGTTGCTTGGGTGAATGCTTTGGAGGTCTCTGCTGCTTAGGCAGATTTTTATTTAGAGCCTCCGAGTATGTTTTTGTGTGTTTATATGTTTGGTTTGCTGTCGTGGTAGGTCTATGTGAGACTGGAATTGTAGTGAGTGTGATTTCCTTCTCCTCCTGACTGGTTACGCCAGTACTGAGTTGAGAGAGCTTAGCGTCCAGTTTGGCTATATGGTTGCATCTCTCACATGTGTTGGAATTTGTTGGGAGGAGGAGAGAGTTGTCTGTGTACATGAGGCAGTTGTAACATTGCCTCAAGATTCCCAGATTCACCAGCTGGACCAGAGAGGAGCTTGACAACTGACCTTTGGACATGCTAGAAATAGTATTGGGAATTCCTTTATAATTGAAAAAAAGGGCCAATGGGGAACAAGGTACTCAAGGGGAGTTTGTGAGGGCGTAGTGCTTTTAATTTTTTTGGTGCTGACTTATATAATTGCTTTAGTGAGCAAGTGCCAGGTAACTTAAATGCAAAAACGACAAACAGTAACTTTCCTTCAAGTGAAACAAGGAAATAAATACAGTAAGCAATGCAGCTATCACTAGGGATCCACAGAAGCACTCATAAATAGGCCCTGGTTAATAGAATCATCTAGTAGGCCAAAAAGAGTGTACAGAAAAAAAAATTCCACAAAATTACTTTAGGACACATGCTGCTGTATCTCTGGCCTTATATGTCCATCACAAGGTAAAGGATGATATATGTTGCTGTTCTGGGACATGTTTGATTTTGCCCATCCTGTGTAGACTTCTGAACACACTTTATTAAAGACAGAGCTATTCAGCCATAGCTTGAGGTGAAAAGTATGAAGGATTTACTAATGTAAATAAAATGTAGCTACATACCTGTGCTGTCATGATTTGAAATCACAGGCTCAAATAATTAATCTTGTTAACTCCACAACTGATTTAAATTACGTAATGCATAAGAAAGTCACTGATACAAAAATATGGATGACCACTCAGTACATGAGAACATTCCTGGAATCTGCCATGATCCTTCTGGGTCTTTCAGGATATAAATATAGAACATCACTGCCAGGATATTGTTTCTGTGGTTTATTTGCCACACATAGTCTGACAAGAGATCGTAATATGCTCATTAGCTCACAGCAGCCAAGTTGTGTGTACCAATATTAGACTGTCTCTGAACATGGAAAAACTGCCTACTCTCCCCGGTGGCACTACCTACTCCTCCTGGAGATGAAGAGCTCCTCTTTCCCTGTTGTAGCTGGCACAGTGATGAAGTGCTTCTCTTTCTCTGGTGACAATGGCCGACAGGAGTAGTGAGGTGCTTCTGGTCCACTGGTGACACTGGCTCACAGTAGTGGTGAGGTGCTCCTCCCTTAGTGACACTGATTCAAAGCAGCAATGAGGTGTTCCACCAGATCTGGTGACACTGACTCACAGCAGTCATGAGGTACTTCTCCCCTAGTAGCACTGATTCTCAGCAGTGGAGAGGTGCTTCTCCATCTCTGGTAACCCTGACTCACACCAGGGGTAAGGTGCTCCTCCATCCCTGGTGACACTGGCTAATAGCAACAGTGGTGAAGTGTCCCTTCTTCTCTAATGACACTTTCTCACTGGACTGCTGATGTGCTCCTCTTTCTTTGGTGACACTGGCTCACAGCAAGAGTGCTGAGGTGCCCCTCCTTTCCTGGTGACATTGGCTCTCAGTAGTGTGGAGGTGCCCCTCCTTCCCTGGTGACACTGGCTAATAGCAGCAGTGGTAGTGTCCCTTCTTCTCTAATGACACTTTCTCACTGGACTGTTGATGTGCTCCTCTTTCTTTGGTGACACTGGCTCACAGCAAGAGTGCTGAGGTGCCCCTCCTTTCCTAGTGACATTGGCTCTCAGTAGTGCTGAGGTGCCCCTCCTTCCCTGGTGACATTGGCTCTCAGTAGTGTTGAGGTGCCCCTCCTTCCCTGGTGACATTGGCTCTCAGTAGTGCTGAGGTGCCCCTCCTTCCCTGGTGACATTGGCTCTCAGTAGTGTTGAGGTGCCCCTCCTTCCCTGGTGACATTGGCTCTCAGTAGTGCTGAGGTGCCCCTCCTTCCCTGGTGACATTGGCTCTCAGTAATGTTGAGGTACCCCTCCTTACCTGATGGCACTGCCTCACAACAGTGAGTAGACAGTACTATCAAGACTTAACAGTACCCAAGTTAAAAGATTTAAATAAATAAACTTAAGGCTGCTATGCAGACCACACACCTGACATCACTGAAAGGCTGCATCATGCACCTCGCAACATGCATCAGTAATTACATAGAAGGCCTAAAGCTTTGAATGTTGCCCAGATATAATACACACCTCAGCACGCAATCAGACTCTGGCTTGTCAGCCCTTTGCTTACTGTTAATACAAGTAGCACAATCAAGTGCTGATCATGCGACTGTTATTCCAGTTTTTAGTATTCCACGTCAGCATATATTTAGCTAATGGCCCCACTAGAGCTATCATGACACAAGAGGCTAAACATGTATTGCAGTCATTTAGTGAAAAGTTATTCTTTAATCTGGATGGATGGGTATGTAACATTTACCCAAAAACAAATCCAATAGGAACAAGCAGAGCTAACATAAATAATCCTGAGGTTCACATCAGTGGGACTTGGCAAGCTCTGCATTGTGCCTAATAGGTGCAAGGTTCACTACAGGCCTCAGGAGACAATAACTAGCTTGAATTAGGTACAGGCATTTGCTCCCTCTTCCTCAATGCTACCCTGACAGAAAAAATAAAACAATTAGCACAGATTATTACATCATGCAGTGACTACACAATGAGAGTTACATTTTTCCTGCATTAGTTTTACCCTATGAAACACAGGTATGGTATTAACCTTGATGTCGTCTGTTGGAAGTGAGCTTCATGCAACTAAGACATAATGTAAACCTAGCATCAACACAGTATATGCTTCAAACAACTGCAATATAACATAAACCTAGCAATAACATGGCAAACACCTCATACAACTAAAATTCTACTTAAACCTAGCAATAACTTGATATATTTGCCAGCTTTGTATTCAAGTCATAAGTACATTTACTTATTTGCCTGGCAACTTTGTAAGTGTGCTGAACACATTACAATGTGCACCTTTTAACATACAATAAAGGATTATGTTTTCTGATTACTTTTGCTCAAAAGCCAATTAAATAATTCCTCTTATGATTGAGATGTGTAAATATACATATACCTCTACCTATAAATCCTATATATATATATATATATATATATATATATATATATATATATATATATATCCCTCCTCTGGGATTCACTGTGACCTTTAAAGTTTGCTATTTTGATAGAGGGATAATTTTTTGTGTCTTTCGGCTTTTCCCGGTTAGGGGTTGCCACAGCGGAACACCGGTCCGCTAATGATTGGCAGTTTTTTTTTTATGTACCGGCTTGCCAGGCCTGACGCACAACCTTCAACTAAGGTATGCCCATTCACGCATGTCTCCACGCAGAAGACACTCTAGCTGAGAATCGAACCGGACAGTGTCTTACTATGAGGCGAGGGATAATAAGTTTCTGATTTCTGTACACCTAGTGTCAAAATGCCAAAAGTTCAGAAGAGCTTTTCCTACAGTTAACCAAATTCTTTCTTTATTAAACAAATCTCAGAGACACTGTATATTGGGATAAATGGTGAAAACATTTTAATCATTTTCACTTTTCGTATTAAGCACTATCCCCCTCCAAAAGCACTTAAGTACTGTAATATTTGATATCCAAGTTTTCCAAACAGCATTCATTTGTATTGTATTTTTCAACAGAAAAAATGTAATTGCAACTACGCTACTGAGTGATTCTCCTGCCAAACGTAAAACACAGATGAATAAAACAAAACAGGAGAACCAGCCACGAAAGTCGTTCAAGATGTAATGACAAACTCCAAATAAAACCAAAAGAATCTTTTATTGCAACAATACGGAAAAGATAAGCGCTTTCGCGTGGGACACCCCATGCTTCTTCAGATAACGTCGTACAACATAAAGAGTCTTTAAATATAAGAATACGCAGGAAAAGACCTATTTTAGAAGCAATTAATCAATTAAAACAGAGTTAATGGTCAAGACTACTAAAAGATACAGTGTTAAGTATTAGATACAGTAAAAGATACAGTGTTAAGTGATAGGTGTATTTAACACTGTATCTTTTAGTAGTCTTGACCATTAACTCTGTTTTAATTGATTAATTGCTTCTAAAATAGGTCTTTTCCCGCGTATTCTTATATTTAAAGACTCTTTATGTTGTACAATGTTATCTGAAGAAGCGTGGGGTGTCCCACGTGAAAGCGGTTATCTTTTCCGTATTGTTGCAATAAAAGATTCTTTTGGTTTTATTTGGAGTTTGTCATTACATCTTGAATGACTTTCGTGGCTGGTTCTCCTGTTTTGTTTTATTCATTTTTCAACAGACTGATGAATTCTGTTTCAGTATGTGGTTGACTGACTCTAGTCAAGTCTCAGTTTAAATTATTATGCTTTAAAGAATAATGACAGATTTGATAAAAAAACACAAGAAAGAATAAACAACTGAAGAATCCATTACCAGGAGTGATGTGTTCTGAGGAACCAACTGTCAGAATCTTTGTTATGTGACCTAGGATAAACACATTGTGGCTTCTATTCTTTAATGCACTTGATACTTACCACCTGTTTAACATGCACGGTTATTACTGTGGCACTCATCATAACCAGGTTGTTATGAGTTCAAGAAATGGATGTCAAGACATATGTCTTGAGCATGAAGCTTGAGAGGTGAACTTTGGCGTCCATGTTGGTTTAGAACACAGAACAACCTGGGTTACGATCAGAGAGACCTGGTCATGATTCTTTGTAGTGCATAGAGCTTTACATACTCTTGTGCACTACAAAAGCTGAAGAAAAAAATGTGCAGTGGCTTAGAAAACTGTATCATACTTACCTGTACCATACAGGAAGTGGCCACTGTTAAAGAGCGGCACAAAGCTGTTAATAGTTTATTCGGCCTTTTCGCCAGACTCTGAGTAAATGTTCAACAGCTTCCTGCTGCTTTACTCTGGTGGCTGCTGACTGTTATTAATGCTCTAGTACAAGTCTAAAGCTTAATAGCACTGAGGGATGCTTAACAAAAGCTTGTTAAGCACATTTCTGAACTGAGGAAGTGCTTAAAAAGCCTGTATTTTCCGTGACTTCAGAGAATAATTACAATATTCTATGTGTTACATGTTTTTTGTTAGCCAGGGTGTAGTAAAAAAACAGCCACATCTTGTGAACTGCAGAGCTTCAAGTCTGGTAATGCAGAGCGATGATTTCTGCTGCTTTAGAAAATGCAGATTGTACACATGGAGTAGAACATAATCCAGCTGTGTGCTTTAAAGGCAGAGCCTATCAAATTATATATTCCTGATATTGGTATAAACTGGGTGTACAATGTACAGACCATTGGAATATTTCCAGTCCAATGTGTACAGTCAGTTTAAACAATGACTGATTCAGAAGCTATCCCGATTTTAAAAGAACTGGTATTGTGAATAAGTGTTTCTTTTTCCTTTTTTAAACTGTAGCTTGATTTTTTTATTCTGCTTGTCTATGTATTGATTTTATCAATACAATAAAAAATGAATGTTTTATTTAGCAGGCTTTATTGAGTTACTTTCGAACATACAACACTGCCTGTTACAGTTTCATTAATTTAAAGCAGCTACTTATTTTTAAGAATGTGTAAAAGCATATTAAAACCATCGTTGCAGCTGTATCATGTTTTTGTTGTATCATACATACCAAATATTCTATGGAAATGTCTGCATCAGTTTTTCTAGCTGTAAGTCAGCACTTTCTTTACTTGGTACATCGTCTTTCAGTGTGATCACACATTTTTGCAGTAGTGTGAACTGGACCGCTACTTCTTCACTTGTTGCACTATTTTATTTGCTTTAAACACCAAATTACATTCATGTCTTTCTTGCTAAGCAGGATTTAACTTTCCTTGAACAGAGTAAGTATTTTGTAGAACTAAGAGACCAACTGAACTATTTGGTTTTACAGTATGTGGTGTTTGGGATGGAACTATTATCAAATTCCTCAGTGATGCTCCATGAATAACTTTGACCTTTGTCTTTTAAAGGGTTGCAACATGAAGGCATCTTCCGAGTGCCTGGCTCACAGGTAGAAGTCAACGACATTCGAAATGCTTTTGAGAGAGGTAACTATTAAATCAGAGAACTGCACATTGATGAGGGCTGGGAAAGGCCAAACATTAACACAGCTCTCCAAAATAGACTATTTTAAAAGGCTCACTTCTTTATTCTCATTATTATTTAAATTATCATTGTGTTTGTTATTTACAATTATTTTAATCTGTACCAAAGAGTTCTAGTTATTCATTCATTTTTTGACAAACTCTCCATGTTATAATTCATTATTCTGAGAGTGTGATCATAATTCCTTTTATTTATGAATAGAACTGTTTTGTATAAAACAACATAATGCAGTGGATGTGGAATAATGTTTCGCAAAACTTATTCTGAGTCAAAGCTAGTTGCAGAATATGTTTATGAGTAGTGTTTTGGAAACCAGACTTAAAGCAGGAGAAATGTGCACCTGGATCACCCTAAAACTAGGCCAGTGAAGGGAAGAAGGCTTCTCATTTCAGGGGGAACACTGGGTCAGGATAACCCTCTACCAAAGGCGTGTGTATTAGTGCCTGAATGCACTTGAGATCAGCTTTAAAGTGATTGCACATGGGAAAAAGGGAGAAAAAATTATTTACTTTTGATTACTAGAAAATGTGACTAGACAGAGCCCTTTTTAGGGGAAGTCCTCTGCATTACACACATTAGTACAGATATTCAACATGAGTTAACAGCAGATATATACTTTTTTAACATGCAAGTAGCTGCATTTTAATATGTAAGTACAACATTAGGTACATTATGAATATAGGTTCGTAGGTTCATAGGTTCATTGCTATTTACTAGGCTAATGACCACAGGGGCCTTTTTAAGCCTAGCCATGTATCCCAAATCTCTGACAAGTTCTGATACCCTTGATAAGTGTATGCATGGCCTGGGAGATGAACCATTTACAGGTTACCTCTGTCCATTAGAGACATATCATTCAACATGTTTTATCTACATGCACACTTGTAGAATATTCACTATGTTAATAATGTTTTTTTGTTCCTTTTCTGCTTCATTCTTTTCATCTATCTCAGTGCTCCTGTCCATTGCTAGGTCTATAACCCACTCCTATCTCCCCTTCTTGTAATGGGTTGAGCAGTTTGCTGGTCTTATCATAATAGGCCTTTACAGCCAAACGCTTTTTCAGGAGTTGAGCTTTCACTGCTTTGTTGTTGTTAGCATATGGAGCCAACAGATTGCGACTGATTGTTAGTGTGGTTCTGGTTTGTCTCGACATAAGTCTCTGGGTATGTGAATCAAGATGATTATTGTGAGGAATGTTTCTGAGATTCAGGAGATTTAGAAACACATTGGTATTGGCTCATTTTGATTTCTGTAACAGCTATTTTGCACTTTGAACTGCACGCACCAAGCCATTTGACTTCAGGTATTCAGCACTACTCATAATCTCATAATATGAACAAAGTCCTACATTTCAGCAAATCTTTTGAATTGCACTTGTAAACTATGCACCATTGTCAGAAATGACTTTGTGCGGACTACACTGCTAGAAAAATGTCTCTTCACCTTAGTAATGACATTACTAGATGTAAGATTAAGAATTAGGTCAATCTCAAACCAATTTGAATAAGAGTCTGCTAATACCAAGTAATGCTAATCATTCCACTCAAAGATATCTATGGCTACTGTTGACCAAGATAGTTCAGGAATCTGCCTTAACTGAAGTGGTTCTTTTTGTTGATGCGGTTTAATACTATTACAAAAAGAACAAGATGAAAGTTCTCTCTCAATGTCTTTTGCTATACAAGGCTAAAATGCGAGTCTTCTCGCCCTTCTTTTGGTAGAATTAGTTCCTGAGTGGCCACGATGCAAGATGTACTCTTGTTACAAGGATTTTGGAACAATAACTTTTGAACCTTTCATGATGATATTATCTTCCATCAAAATCTCATCTCTGCAAGGAAAATACTGTACTTCTACTGGTATACAAGATTGCTTAGAAGGCCATCCTTGACTGAGGAAATGGTTAAGCTTCTGGAAAATTGGATCTGAAGCTGCATGAATTCTAGGCTCATCAAGGTGTGTGGAAGAAATGTTTCTCACTTCCATGACTTCAAAATCATGTTTCTCATTTTAATGCTATTCAGTGACTTTTCTGCGCAATTTGGATAAAGTATCAGCAAGATAAAGAAGTTTGATTTTTGTATAAACAAGATTGAAATTGTACTTTTGCAATTTGAGCATCATGCATTGCAATCTAGCAGGACCTGTGTGCATTGGCTTTCTCAAAATCCCGACTAAAGGTTGGTGGTCAGTCTAAGTTTGAATAGGTCTGCCATAAACCTTTTAAACCTTCAATTGTGCCATAACTTTAATGCTTCACTTTATGTTAAATATTGAAAAGACTGCATTGAATTATTGTCTTCTTTTAGTAGCAATGTGACAACTCTATTTGTAAATAACATGGAACTTATTTGAAACTTGTTACTAACCTTGAAATTATTTGAAATTTGTTTAATGAACTGTATAGTCTGTGACTTTTGTAAAAGTAAATGTAACTTGCAACTCTTAGAGCTTTTCTCCCCGGGCCTCCACTGAAAACGGGCTCTTCTAGGCCCAGTGGACTTCCCCAGTCATCAAACTTAAAAAAATAATAAATAAAATAAATAAATATAATCATGGAACTTCGAATATGCAAACACAATTGCTAAAAGTTATTTCTCTAGCTGAGCATACTGCATCTCGGTTTGGGTTGGAGTTCTCAATGCATAGGCTACTGGTCTACCCTCTTGAAGAATGACTGCACCAACGCAAACTTAGAAGCATCACAGGAAAGAGTTACTGGTTTGTGAATATCATAGTATCTTAAAGTAGGTGAACTGGAAATTCTCTGTTTCAGGACATCAAATGCTCTGTGGTGTTGTTCTGACCAGGACCAAGATATAGCTTTGCATGCCAGGTCTCTGAGCAGTGATGAAAGTTGTCTCATATCTGGAATGAACTTGCCAAAATAGTTGATCACACAAAGAAAACATTGTAGGGCTTGGACATTGTTTGGAGCTGTTATCTCAAGAATAGTTGTTTGCTTGGAAGGATCTGTCCGTAAGCCTGAACTGGTAAACAAATGACCAACATAAGTAACTTCTCATAACCTGAATTTACATATCTGAGGATTCAGCATAAGATTGACTTCGCAAGCTCTTTCTAGAACTTTCTTGAGGTTTCTGTCATGTTCGACTTCACCGTTGTCACCTACAAGAATATCATTACTATAATAGCACATGGATAACCAGAAAACATTTGCTCCATTGTTTACTGAAAGACTTCACTGGCAAAATGTATCCCAAATGGCATGCTTGGAAATCTGTACCTTCTGACTAGTGTACTGAATGTGGTTAGCAATGAAGATTTTCATCAAGTAAAATTTGCCAAAATTTACTTTTTGCATCTAAGACAGAAAAAACAGTGGCATTTGGCATAAGAGCAGCAACTTCTTTGACTGTACACATTGGGTGATGAGCTTCAAATCTCTTGGATCAATACATATTCTAATATCATCTGAGCTTTTTGTATGAGCTACCACCATGGAGGATACCCATTCAGTTAGTTCTTCAACTGGACAAATTACTCCTTGCTGTATCATTCTGTCTAGCTCAACCTTAACTCTGTTCTGCATAGCTACTGGAACTTTCTGTGCTGCTGTGGTAACTGGGCTTACTTCAGGGTCTAGCTTTATGGAGTACACAACTGGGAGTTTGCATAGTTTGTCTTCAAAAAGATCAGCATAGTTAGAAAAAATAATCTGTGTGAAATTTGAGATGTTATCCTTCAAGCTTACATGGTGGACTTCCTTATGAAATGAAAACAGTTCCATTTTCAAACTGTCTCTAAGGCCTCATAATGACTGTACATGTCTCTTGACTACGTAAAATTGCAAGTCATAGCAGTTCCCAGCAAAATAATGTAAAAGGACTACTCAGCCTTCAGTTTGAATTTCTTCACCATAAGCACCATAAGCTTCCTACACTTTGCCAAATCAATCTTCTCACCAGCTTTTACTTTAGCAAATATTTCTGCTGACATAACATTGCACTTTGAACCAGTATCTACTTTGAGCTCCATGGGCCATTCATTAATACGAACGGTACAACATACTTCATTCTTTGCCCACAAATTTACTGCATTGACTATTTCACCAAACACAGACACACCATCAACATAAAAAGTAAGGTCACAGTTTCCTAACTGATAAACTTGCCTCTTTGAATGCTCTTTTTTAATAAAATAATGAATCTCTTTTGATTTACAAAACATTTTGAAATTATTCCACATTTGTGGCACTCTTCTCTTTTAGGTTCATGATTACCTCCATGATCGTGGCAGTTGACTATGGGGCTAGGTGGGGACACATTCTTTGATTTAGATGACTCAACCTGGTGCTTCGCTGAGCATGTGTACTTCACAGACCATGCTCTAGAACTTGCTAGAAAGGCTCTGGGTTTCACTGAAGCTGCCCGTCCCTTAGGTGTGTATGTTTTAACCACGTGCTGCATATTTTCTACATTAGCACCCTTGTAGTGTCTTCCAGTGCTGTTTTCATTTGTAAGCATATTTGTGTGCTTTTCTGTGAGCTCATATATCTGACAAATCTCTATGGTCTTATTCAAAGTTAAATCACCATCTCGAAGCAAAATCTTTCTCACTGCATCATCTTTAATACCACACACAAGCCTGTCTTTTATCAACTCATCTCAGATCACCAAATCTGCACATTTTAGCCTTATTTCTCAAGTCAGTTATATATGCTGCAGTAGTTTCACCGGGCTTTTGATCCCTTGTGTAAAATAAGTGTCTTTCCATTGTAATATTAATTTGGGGTTACACATTTCTCTAAATTTACATTTTAAACACTCAGGATTCTACCGCATTTCAGCTGGTACCACTATATGGTGGTTTCCCCCTCCCCTGCATACATAGCAGGTGCATACACAAATACACACTCTCTTTAAATGGCTTCTGAATCAGCTAAATTAAGCAGAATAAATGCCTTTGCATGTGCATCTTTGTCAGAAAAAGCAGCCTGTATGAAAATATTGTACTCTTGCTCAAACACTTTCCAATTTTCTGCAATATTGTTATCAAACACAAGTGGACTTGGTCTGCAAAATTCTTCTGCCATGCCAGCAAATTATGTGTAAACACAATGCAAATATGGCCTTGTAATTATGTACAAATATGCACACACACCAGGTATTTGTAATAACATTCAAATGTACAGTAAACTCTTTGAAAGACTGTACTCTGTAAAATTTCTTTGAAATGGCTGTACTTTGTGAAATAACTGTACTGTAATATTGCACACACTTGCCAACACTTTGCACACTTCAGATATTTCGCATAGCTTTAGTTAATGTGAAAAAGTAGCACATAGTGAAAAAAAAGGTAATTTTCCCTTTTCCATACATTTTATGCGATTCAGATTTTGTTTCAAACATTTTCGTAATTATTTCAAATATTTTTATCAATATGCCACAGTTTCGGATAGTTTGTTTAAATAGAAATTAATTTTGAGCATTCTGAGTGCTTTGTTTTATATTCGTTGAGTACCTGGCTTTCATTTCTGACTTGTTTGCAAGTCATTTGAGCAGTAGGGATGATCCACTCCTGTTTATTCCTCCAACTTTAACTGTGCCCCCTCATGGTTCTGAATCTGGATCCCACTTCCGACACCATGTTGCTCATCTTGTATATCTGAATAAGACGATGAGTCTTGGGTGTTCATTTTAGTGCTTTATTATGTGCAAACACATCAGGTCAGATAGTAAGAACATTAAACTTAAATGAATTAACTGACTGACTAGTATACACATCCATGTTTACACCTTGACTGCTTACTACAAAATGGCACTCTTGCTTGCACATGCTCAGTACTTATATGCATGTGCCTGCTGACTGGAAAGCTTCTTAAAGGTATTTTACACACTCTGATCTACACAAGCCACCTAGATAAATGTCCTTCCCCCTGAGATGGGCATTCTCATCTATCCTTGACAGTGCCTGAGTTGCCCAACCTGCTAACTGAACCCAACTCACCTAGGCCGTAGTTAGGGCTTCATCCATATAAGTCATGGTGCCAGCCATAAGAATAAATATTTGAGAGTTTTCTGATATTTGTTTGATGTGATGGAGTGGAAAGGAACTTAATGTGGTGAAGTTTGGTACATGATGTGAAATTTCCTAGTATTTCCCTTACCAGCTTCATGGATAAGGGCGTCCAAAGGCAATGTACAAATTGCCTCATATGTACTGACAACCAGTTAAATTTCAAACAAACTGATATAGTATGTGGGAAATATATTTACACAATGTCACTGGAGGCAAAGCTCTCAGAAAAAAAAACACTCCTAATGTCAAACAGGTTGTCAGTAGTAAACACTCTGCATCCCTCACACAATTCAAAGGAGACACATAGACCTACATATGCTGAGGCCCTTAAAAGTAACCTTCCTAAAGGCCCAAAGACTTTCTAGACAAAGTACGCATAAGAAATACCCTCAGCAGCTGGGAATGCACTATTTCAAAACAGCACCCACATTAACACATACAGCCACATCTCATGGAGCCTCTATTTCTAAGACCATAAGGCAAGCCACCGCATAATCCAACGTTCTAGTCATTGAGACTGCATTGTGAGAAACACTGATGTCTCTCGCACCAGGCTGAGTAAAGAGAAAGTCACAGTCAATTGCTTAGCAGGGGCCAGTATCTGCCACATTACTTAAGCACTCAGGTCATTGGACCACAAGTACCAGTATGACTCAGTCATAGTCCATGTGGGTGCAAATGACCTAAGATGTACCTCCCTAGACTATATGAAGAGAAACAACATGGAGCTGTCAGAATATGTGTCCCAAACTGATATGAGCCTTGTATAGCAAAGCATTTTACCTTCTCCAAGTATGATGTCACAATACAAACAGAAGATGACTGACTTTAATAATTGTCTTAGTCTTTGGTGTCATTCTAAGGGGGTGCAATTATTTGTCAGCATGGAAGGAGATGGTCAACAGACCACATTGCTATGCCAGGTAATGCCTGCACCTCTCCTCTCTAGGCTTTTGAATATTAGCTAAAACACTGTCCTCCCCTGTAATGGCTTTTTTAGGCAATGCCAAATTAAAAGTAATTCTGACACAGCAAATCAAAACCAAGAAAATCTAACAGTGTTACTGCTGAATGCTAAGAGTTTAAACAAAAAAACTCTACTCTCTATAAGCTCTCCTTACCTTAGAGAAAGCTGACGTCTGTGTGGTCGCTGAGAAATGGTTTAAAGCCATAGAGAGCACAGTGGTAGTGCAAGGCTATTATGCCTTCTACACACTTAGACGAACTATTACACAGACAGAGACTAAAGGTGACTTGGATTTATATCAAAAATAAATATATCTAAAGGCTGGTCAAACATTACAATGCACTTGAGCTTCTTTGCATTCAAATCACCATATGCAAAATTCCAAATTACTTCCTTGCAAGCTATAGGTTCCACTCTGTGACCCAGGAAACCCAAAATGTATTTAAATTTATTAGAAACACTCACCATCCAATCCAATACCATATTCATGGGCAACTTTAATTACTCCACTATTAACTGGCAGTCATATAGGACACCAAATGTACTGTACAGAGATTCATGGATTTTGTAAACAGAGACTCCTTGGACCAGATTGTCAGTACATCAAGCAGGGGAGCAAACATAGTGGATCTGGTGTACCCCCCATTGTAATGTCTTCTCTGATTTGGTCAGACAACAAAATGGTCTCCTTTGAAGTAAAAATAAAACCTGGACCCATAGCCTTACTCTAAGGCTAACTTCCTACTATTAAATGATAACCTGGCAACATTTCAAGCCACCATAAACCCTGAGAACACTGTTACCTACGTGGAACTGTTTACAGAAATGCTATACAAGCATGTTAATAGCTGCATAGAGGCAGCTGTGCCCACCAGGAAGAAGTACAGAACAAACTCAAAAAATAACCCACCATGGCGGAATCACAACATCAGTAGGCTGTATAACAGAAGGAAGAAACTCATGGCAAAAATCAGGAGGTGCATCACCTAGCAGGATAAAAGAACCCTCATCAAACTAAACAAACAACTCAGCGAACAAATAAAGTATACCTAAGCCAAATGTAAGGTAAATTTTGGCCTCCCAGTCCAAGGACAACCACAAGACATTCTTTAGCTATGTCCTCATTCTCAAAGGCAATGCACAATTATGTACAGAGCTCCTTGTTAATGGAGCCACCCATACTGAGCCAAAATATATAGCAAACCTACTAGCTGATAAATTCAGCTCCAACCTTAGACCTCTCTCCCCCTCAACCTTCCCTCAGGAAATACCATCAAATATAACTCCCCCTGCTATCATTAGGGAAAAGGTCCTTAATGCTTTTTCAAAGGCCAACAACATTGCATTGATGGGCCCAGGCAATATCCCAGAATGCCTTCTAAATAGCCTGAAACATGACCTACCAGGTCCTATGGAATTGTTATTTAACTATAATCTCCAAGCAGTCTTCATGCCTCGGGCATGGAGAAGAGCAACAGTCATCCCTGTGCAGAAAGATGGGCCATCTACAGACCCTGGGAACTACAGACTCATACCTCTCACAAGTCTCATCTGCAAAGCCATGGAAAGAGTTATCATGCAAATAATAATGATATAGGAAATTTCCAGACACTGGACCTAAAGCAAACTGGCTTTGTCAAGGGCAGGTTGTGCCTAATCAACATGGTGGACTTCTTTCAGAAAGCCACCAAAGCAATGGATGAGTGTAAAATGGCTCACACTGACTACCTTGACTTGGCCAAGGCATTTGACACAATACCCCTCTCGGACATTGCTGACAACTTCAAGAGGTTAGGTATAAACCCTTATGTCACCTAGTTGATAGCCAGATGGCTCACATACAAGACCCAGGAAGCCAGAATTGAGGAGTCCACCTTTGAAAAGAGGCCAGTCACAAGCAGAATCCCTCAGAGATCAGGTTTTTGAAGTCAAGGCCAATATCAATGGCCTCTTGCTGACTAAATTTGCAGATGATTGCAAATTAGGAGTGGTTATAGAATCCTCCACAGACACAAATGTCAGAAGTGCTGACACAGAAAAACAACTGGTGTCAGAGTGATGGACTAAAACTAAATGCCAAGAAATGCATAACGGTATCCTTCAGGAAGTCATTCACCTCTGGTAACTATCATATTGATAACACTCCACTAAGAGTTGACCCAGTAGTCAGGGACTTGGGGACGCAAATAGACAGTAATCTAGCCTTTGACCATCAAGTGTCTATAGTAGTGACAAAAATCACTCTATGATGTACAACTTATAAACAAAGCTATGGCATCTAGGTCCAAGGAAGTCATTGTTCCACTGTATTCAGCATTCATCAGGCCTGTAATTGAGTACAAATCCTTCTTTGGTATGTACCTAACCAGGCATATCCAACAATTGGAACGTACACAGAGGTTTCTCACTAAAAGAATACAGAGTGTAAATAATACGTCATATGCAGACCGCTTCAAGGCCCTATCCCTGTATTTTGTCTCCTACAGGCTGTTGAGGGGAGATTTATGCCTAGCGTACAAGGCATTGTCAGACCCCTCCCTGATGGACCTCTGCATGTCAGCAAAACAAACAGCAACAGAATTACCCATTTTAAAGCCTTAAACCTTGTCTGTGATATAAACTGGATCTTCTTGTAGAAACACATATCCCAGAGACTACCCCTTTTCTGGAACAGGCTCCCCATCTATGTGAAGCAGAGTTCCTCCCTAACTCAATTCAAGTGAAAGTTGCACAATTGAATGGGGAACTGGAAATGCATCTCTGGTTTGGCATCTATGTTTGTAATGGACACAGACAGCCTATAAATGGTTCATCTCGCAGACCCCTGCTTGTAAATGCTTTATCTCCCAAGGCCCTGCTTACACTTATCAAGGGTACCAGAATTTGTCAGAGATGTGGGATACATGGCTAGGTTTAAAAAGGTCCTTGTTGGTGTTAGTCTAGTCAACACCTATGAACCTATGAATCAATGAGTAGGGCAACTTTGCTGCTGGTTATGTTTTTACTGAAATCTTAATTTGTTGCTTGGACGAATTTTCTTTTTTTTCCTGAAGTTGCTAGGATTGAGTTCCAATGTTTTGCAGCATTTACAGTAATAGATTGGTTAGCTCCAACTAGATGACTATCTTTAGCACACCAGACAGTAATGTGTTTTATTGACACAATTAGGTTCAAACATTACAGTTTTATTATAACTTTGTTTGAATTTAGCTAGCTGAAAGGACTGTAAGTTAGTACAAATTGACGAGACATAAAGGAGGCATCAGAGAAGAAACTGTGTGGGTTGTCGTTCTGTGCACTTGATCTGTTAAGAAAGGTTTAACTTTGAAAAGTAGTCCTAGTTTACGGTTTTTTAAATATATCAGTTGGCTGTGCCATTCAAGTCTTACATTTTGGTCAATTATATTTCCTAGCAGTTCTGTATTGCTTGTGATATATCATGGCCAGTTGATGTTAAACTAAGAAACCACAGAAATCAGGCAGGTTTGGATACACCTGGTCAATCCTGAGACTTGCAGTAATAACAATGACAGCCATATCCTGAGACTTGCAGTGATAACAGTGACAGCCATATCCTGAGACTTGCAGTGATAACAATGACAGCCATATCCTGAGACTTGAAGTGATAACAGTGACAGCCATATCCTGTGACTTACAGTGATAACAATGACAGCCATATCCTGAGACTTGCAGTGATAACAGTGACAGCCATATCCTGAGACTTACAGTGATAACAATGACAGCCATATCCTGAGACTTACATTGATAATGACAGCCATATCCTGAGACTTGCAGTGATAACAGTGACTGCCATATCCTGAGACTTGCAGTGATAACAATGACAGCCATATCCTGAGACTTACATTGATAATGACAGCCATATCCCGAGACTTGCAGTGATAACAGTGACTGCCATATCCTGAGACTTGCAGTGATAACAATGACAGCCATATCCTGAGACTTACATTGATAATGACAGCCATATCCCAAGACTTGCTGTGATAACAGTGACTGCCATATCCTGAGACTTGCAGTGATAACAATGACGGCCATATCCTGAGACTTACATTGATAATGACAGCCATATCCTGAGACTTGCAGTGATAACAGTGACAGCCATATCCTGAGACTTGCAATGATAACAGTGACTGCCATATCCTGAGACTTGCAGTGATAACAGTGATTGCCATATCCTGAGACTTGCAGTGATAACAATGACAGCCATATCCTGAGACTTACATTGATAATGACAGCCATATCCCGAGACTTGCAGTGATAACAGTGACTGCCATATCCTGAGACTTGCAGTGATAACAATGACAGCCATATCCTGAGACTTGCAGTGATAACAGTGACAGCCATATCCTGAGACTTGCAGTGATAACAGTGACTGCCATATCCTGAGACTTGCAGTGATAACAATGACAGCCATATCCTGAGACTTGCAATGATAACAGTGACTGCCATATCCTGAGACTTGCAGTGATAACAATGACAGCCATATCCTGAGACTTACATTGATAATGACAGCCATATCCCGAGACTTGCAGTGATAACAGTGACTGCCATATCCTGAGACTTGCAGTGATAACAATGACAGCCATATCCTGAGACTTGCAGTGATAACAGTGACAGCCATATCTTGAGACTTGCAATGATAACAGTGACAATCATAACCACTTGAGCTGGATGATCACCTCACTGCTGGTAGATGCATAAACCACAAATTACAGGCACTACTTACACTAGAGGTACTTTATTGTTGCAAGCAAAATAGAAGGGAGGAGCACAAAGTATCTAGACTGAATTAACCTTCCAGCCACAGATATTTCACATTTTGCGCACTTTCATCCCTGTGCATGTTTCATTTAAGAACGATCATAGTGCATTTATTATAATCAAATATACTTTAGGGAATTCAGCTGTAAATATACATGAACTGGAATTAACTAGACAGTTTTAAGAAACAAAGATCAGTAGTTTTGGATTGGCTGGCCTCGTATCATGTGCACAGGAATCATTCAACAAGTGTTACATTTTTGATTTATCTGACAAATAATTACTTTTTGAAGTCCTGCCTTAAGTAACAATCACTCTGTTTTGTTTTTCTTGTTTCAGGTGAAGACCCTCTGGCTGATGATCAGACCAGACCCAGTATTGATACTGTGGCTGGAGTCCTCAAACTTTACTTTCGGGGCCTTGAAAAACCAGTCTTCCCAAAAGACAAATTCAATGACTTAATTGGCTGCATCCGTGAGTAGTTTTTCCATAAACTGCTGTTTATTTTTTTGAATGTGTATGAAGATTAATGAAGGATGAATATAGTCATAAGGAAGTGTTTGCCTTAAAAGTCAGTCTGGGCATCTCTAGTGCCTAAAAGGAGGCACACTGTGTAGTTGTACTGTAGGCTTGGACTGGGTTTGATTTAGAAGTTCAGCTGGTAAGAAATGAGTCTGGAACATGATTGTTACATGGCTGTACTCCCACATAAAGACAGGCAGTGTTTTGGGTCTGCTGGTATCACAGCTCCTGTTCTGAGTCATGCATTACTATTCATGTGGAAGTCTAATTCCTTCCTTCCTGCTATTAGTGAGGTGTGAAGGGCTATTGCCTGGGGAAATTTCAGGGGAAAAGAATGGCATGATGGGATACTTGTGTAATGACCATAAGTACTCTCAGGTTTGACACTGCATCTGAGTATCTGAAGAATAAGTAACACGTGAGACTTTAGAAGTCAGTGGAATACTGGCCACAGGCAAAACTGGAAAGCAGTCTGTAATCCAAATCCAGCACCACAAAGAATATCTATATTTTAATTTAGTGCTTTCATCACATTATTCCCCTATTTATTTATTTGCATTTGTTTGCTGGGATAGTCCAGTGGGCCAAGGTAAGCCCATTTTCAGTGGAGGCCCAGGGAGAAAAGCTCCAGGCATAGTACAACTATTACATAGTACAATAATAGAATTGTGCGGAAATACATTATACATATACTGAAAGTAATATGGTAGCACATTGTACAGATAATATAAATCAATACATTACATGTGAGCAACATAGCAATATATTATATATGAGCAACATAGTACAATCCAGTACAGCAACATACAAAGTACAGTCCAGTGCAGTAGAGTAGCATACAATAGGTCAATATAAGACCGCTCATTAGCGGATTAGATCTCGGCTCATAGCACTATGTTTAGCAGTGGGTGCAGTTAGTGATAGGAAGAGCTTGCTGAAAAATCAAAGTAAAATGTAAGATGGTAATCTAGGTACTTTTTTATAGGCCAGATGCCAGAAGGTTAAATTGTACGAGAAGGTTTGAATGTAGAAAGGAAGAAGAGGGCTCACGTTATCTCATTCACTCCAATGGAGCTCAGGAAGATTGCACTGTAACTTCCAATGGGTGAAGCCTAAGCCTTTTCACAGAATCAAGTTATGTCCTCACATTTCAAGCAAATGTTCATATCTCTGGAACCATATGGATTATGAAAGAAGTATAAACGGCAAACTCTTCAGCACAAACTATTTTTCTAGTGGTAGTATTTTTTAGGTTCTAGGTCTTAAACCAAATTTTATAAGTCATAGTAAACACAGTAACATTTACATTTGTAATATTTTGTAAATAACTTACAGTATCTCAGCAACAACTCAAATTACACACATGCTGTCGACAGCATTTTATTAAACTAGCTGACAGCTTTCATATCAGGCTAAAGACTTCTGTCTGTGTTACTTGGTTGCTGAGATATTTAGAAAAATGTGAAAATTATATCCATATAAATTAATATCATAAAAACCATAGTTAATATCTATTTACATGTACTAGACAGAGGTCAAATATTAATGCAGTTGAGTTTGCTATTGTGCAAGCTTAAAGATGAAGTCTTTTAAAACCTTATACATAGCATGGTTTTGGAAATTATTCATGCAAGTATGAACAAGCAATGTTTGACACCTAGAGGCGTCAGTAGTAGTTAACTGTAGATGCTCCTGGTGGCGTCACTTGGATGTAATGAGTTATAGGAAGTATATTGTTAGTTCAGTTGCACAGCCAATGAGAGGTGAAATGTTGTTTCAGGAATTTCTTAAAGAGAGGGGCATTGCTGATGGACCTTATTGATGGTAGGAAATTATTCCATAATGTAGCTACAACAAAAGAGTAATGCATTTGTCCTGCTGTGTGGGTTGGTTTTGCTACATTTAGGACCAGTTGGTTACTGGATCGGAGGGGTCTGTTTGGATGATATTGTGTGAGTAGGGAAGACAAGGAAGGGCCTACAACCTTCTTTGTAAATGTGTAGCTTGAAAACCACAATTTCTAATTGCATCTCAATTAAATCATGATTTGATAAAAGCAAAGCGGTGCCTATTTTCATTAATTTACTAAATAATTACATACACATTACACATAATCAGAAAATTAAACTATACTAATTCATAAATTATATGATAAAAATAGAAAAAAAAACCCACTAAAAACATCATCTTAAAGGTTTTGCTTTTAACAGACTTTTAATCTTACCCCAGCTGTGTGTCATAGAGGGATATAATCCAGACTATTACCTAAACAACCCAAGAATGATTAGATGCTTGTGAGCTGGAAGAGCCTGGCATGGGAGAATTAGAGTGAGGGGCTTAAATTGGCTGGCCATCATGGGGAACAGGGATGATTCCAGTCAGCACATTCACAATGGTCAGAGGACCGGGTTGATATAGGCTTGAAGTTCACAAGCCAGTGATGTATTTTTCATCTCAGGGGACATATATATATATGTATATATACAAATAAAATAAATGAACCACATACATACACTAACCAAACCCTACTTCTAACCTAAAGTAAAGCACAAAACCCTACTTCTAACCTTACACTAAACCCCACATACACAACTAACTATGTACTATAATTAACCCCTCCCTAACCCTAAGGTCCGTGACTACCACACATGTCCCCTACAGACATACACCCAACAAAACAAATAATCCACATACATACATTTAACAAAACCCTACCTCCAACACTAGTAAACCCCACATATAAAACTATCTATACACTATCCTTAACCCATCCCTAACCCTAAGGTCGGTAACTACCGCACACTTCCCCTACAAAAATATACACAAACAAAATAAATAACCTACATACATACATTTAACAAAACCCTACCTCTAACCCTACACTAAATCTAACATACATTACTTATCTAGGCACTTACCTTAACCCGCACCCTATCCTAAACTCTGTAACTATCCAACACTTACCTTATGCAGCTAATCCACAGACGGGCCAACCATGGAAATTCAATATTTCCATTTTTGCAGTTTTCGACTTTCACTCTAAGTCCACTTCCCGCTATACGGTTTGACATTTACATATTCGCATAAACGTCTTTTCGCTTTCCTAATATAGACCCGCTTAGTTAATAGCCTTAGATGTTCATGATCTCAAAAGCACAATGCAACAATTTGCATATCTAATTGTGAATGATGTTACCTACACCAAAGATGAATATATAGCGAAACAAAAAGAGAGCCAGCACCTTGGGGCCGTGAGTGTTTATTGAGAAAACCAGACCGGTTTCATCATGTTGCTTTCATCAGTGGTACATAAAATGAGGCAGTGTAAAGATTGCAATATATACTCTGTCTAATTAGAGACAAATGAAATAATTTCCTGTCTAATAAATATTGAGTCTAATACTAAATCATGAAAATAAAATACAATCAAAATAAAAGAAATACAAAAATAAAAAAAGAGTACAAATAACAATACATTTTTTTTTCTTTTTTTTCATTGAACAAACAGATAAAATTTGTAAATCCATGAATAGCATTAAGACCCATGAAGAGAAAGGAGATATTGACAAAACCCTACAATTTGTCATTTAATCCCGGTGGGAATAAACTCCCTAATTTCCCAATCCATTTCCTTTCCTTCATGTTTAATATACCATGCCACCCTGTTTTGAAAGATCTATTGCCCGATATTTTGTTTATGACTGTAAATGTAACTTTAGCAGTATGATGAACAAGTGAATGTCTGTATAAAGCATTGGTGGCCCTTAAATTCCTAATATCTCCTAAATGTTCTGACATTCTACGTCTAAATTGTCTAGAAATTTGCCCCACGTAAAAGGCTTGAAAAGTACAGGTGGCCAAATATATGATCCAGTCCGTTCCGCAATTGGCATAAAAATTCATGTCATACAGCTGCCCAGTATTTTTGCCAGTAAAGGATTTGGTTTTAAAGACATATTTACAGAAAGTGCAGTGTCCACAAGAGTAAGAACCAACCAGTCTCTCTCCTGTTAATGTAGTTTGATGGTAAATGATATCCTGATGCATGGTTTTCTTATAGTGAGAGAAATGGGACGCTAATACTCGAATTCTCAAATGACTTAACTATCCTGCAGGGAGATTTTTCCCAAATATATAACTGGTGACAAAATCATGGACTGAAACTAAATGCCAAAAAATGCATTATTGTATTCTTTGGGAAACCATCTACCCCAGGGAACTACCACATTGACAATATGCCCATAAGACTTGACCCATTTTAGGATTTGGGAACTTATGCAGATAGTGCCCTAACTTTTGACCAACATGTGTCCACTATTGTAAGAAAGTGCTTCTATATTGCACAACTCATAAACAAAGGAATTGTGTCTAGATCTAGGGATGCCATTGTTCCCCTTTACTCATTCCTCATTAGGCCAATCGCTGAGTATAATGCTTCTTTTGGCATGTATCGGTCCAGACACATGCAGCAACTGGAATGCTGACAGAGATTCTTTCCTAAAAGGATACAAGGCCTAAACAGCATGTCCTACATGGACAGACTTAAAGCCTTTGATGAAGTTAGACACCAAGTATGAACTGAGCAGGCATGGAGTGATGTCACTGGCAATAACTATTCTGGCATGCTCCATCACTGGGGGAAGAGATTAAGGAGACTGAGCCAGAGATGTACTATAGCCATGTTTTTCTTTAGCTATTATTCTCGTATTGTAATGTGCATGTGATTCTGTATAAGTATGCTTAACAATCCACTAATGGTTTTGCAGTTGCTGAGGAGCAGCATGTTAACATGGTTTGATGCTGCAGAAGGCACAAACATCTTTCCAGGCAATGGGCTGTGTGTGTGTTCTTTGGCAGTTCTCTATACAGCTGCAGTTGTTATTTTCTGTGTGTAGTTATTTTTCCCGTTGTAGTGTTCTTCGGCAGGACTACTTGTGGAAGAGGAGGAAGACAGGCCATGCTTACCTCAGTCACCACCAGCTACTGCATCTGGTAATGAGGCACAAGTACTAACCAGGTCTGCTTCTCAGGAAGAGAGCAATGGTCCCTCAGTGTTGCTACCTATATCTTCCTGTCAGTAGTGGGTGACATTTTTCCAGAAGGTGGGCTGGAGGAGTCTCCAGTTCTCTCCCTGTGTGAGATACAGAAGCGGGTCATTGCTAAGATGTACCCACATCTGGATGCTCAGCTTGGCACCTTGGAGCACCCTGTGGCATTGACTGACAGAGTCATGTGATTGCTAGTCCTCATTGTTTGGACCTATACAGACACAATTTGCCAACAAGGGCTGCTCTCCAGGTGAGCGATACCTGTATTTGCTGCCTTGTGGCCTGGTCATACAGCCAAAATGACAAAAACCCACCCTGTTCCCTTCCCATTTTGTTCCCTCCCTTATGCTTTTTAGATGACTTACTTGTAGTATGAGCAGAGAGAGAGAAATAATTCAGTGAATTTGTTGATTATCTAAATTCTGCCATATCTTTTACACTAGTTTAAGAGACAGATTCCTTTTCTTTTGGACATAGATGTATATGCTGAAGCATTTAGATTTCAGAGTTTGTAGAAAAGCTACATTTTCAAATACATATGTTCCCTTTAAACGTAGACATTATACCCATGAAAAGAAAAGTGTAGCAAAAGCATAAGCAATTTATTTATCCAGGCTCATTGTTTCAGGCAACATTTTTAGACATGAATTGAACGTATTGAAGCAGCTGTCTATTGACAGAGGTTACAAAGTGGTTATCTGGAAGAAGTGTTTCTGTATATGAAGGAAAACATGAGGTTATACAGGCCAGTTCTAAAAAGTGATGTTAATAAAATCTTCTCTACACATATACTGGTAACAGGACAGGCACCATTTGTAACCCTTCAGATGCCAGGGGGAACAGAGATGCAATTTGTAATAAGTGGAAAGTAATACTGGGGAATTAAATGAGTACAGAGTATTGGGAAGATAAATCAGTTTTATAGATAATAGAAGAATTAACATTAAGACACAGAAGAAAATAGAAATATATAGTTACAAAAAAAATAAATAAATGAAATCGAGAAGTTGGTTCATATTCCTGTGAATTTTTACAGCGTGAACATTTATACATTTATTAAACAACGAATAGATGTGTTATCAAGCAGATAGAAGTTACAGCCTGTGGTGCATAGTTTAGCAGTAATATAAAAAAATAGTTTGTCTTGCTTCCTGAATGATATATCATTTATTTTATGAAGAAAAACAGTGAGGACATTTTTTTAATGGTCCAGATTCAATAAAGCCTACACTAAGTGTACACGATATGTATTGAAGAACATCTCTATCACATTTTTGTGCTTTTTAATCACTAAGAAAGATTATACTAAGTGTACATGTAGTCTACACTTTGTGGTAACCTTTATGAATCTTTAAGACAATATCCTTAGAATTTGATATGCTTTCTATGAATTGATAGATTTTAATTGATTATGTGTAATGTTAGCAGTTAAAAAAAATGTCACTAACTGGGTTTTATAAAATCACAAGGTTTTATTCAGGCGTATTTAAAGATTGTGTCTTAGAAGACGAAAATTTCTGAATATATCTGTAGGCGAATAATAGGAAAAAAATACTAAAATAAAAAAAAAACTTGTGGTGTTGGCTGTCACATTTATATGAGTATATTTTGGTTTTAGTGTCTAAAGTTCACAGTACACTCATAGTTGCATGGTTCAACTTTTCTTTGTCTTGTCTATGAAAAAATAACTAAGTAATTCAACTTGTCAGAATCAATGACATTGTCTTGTAGGCATTCTCCTTATTTTCCCCTTTCCTATAGCTAGAATACACTAAGCCAGTCATTATGCATATTGCCGCATTTACAGTGATGCACACAGAAAAATCAAAGTACATAGCTACTGAAGTATACATAGCCTATGTGTCTTGCCATGTGATATGTAATGTGTAATTTAGGTAAAATGACTTATCAGTATGTGAAATACTATGTGACGTGTAATACACACCCTTATCTGCCATTTTAAGTGATCCATGACTATATACCATGATATGTAGTACTGTAATGCCTATTATTACTTTCTTTGTATATTTTTATGATGACCCAACTAAGAAATAAATAAATCAAAAATAAACAAAATAACTGATTAAATCTAAATCAAACTTGGCACTATATAAGGTTTATAGTCTGTATATAATTTCCCATAATTAGCTGTACTTTTCACCTTAAAACTTATCGATAGCAGTTCTGATCAAGCATGAGACATATGCTGTCATTTACAATGCTTCAGTTTGCACGACCCTTTGGTTTACTAATTATCGCATGTATAATTCTCCTGCAGTCCTGCAGCATAAACTATTGATATCATTAGTAATTTTCAGAATCAGAATGACTGGAACACTGTCCTCTAGTCTGATACCACAACTTACAATGAACAGATTTTTTCTTTTTTATTGCAGACACTCCTGTATTTATTTAGAGGGAAGGTGGAGGTTTCAGGAAGGACTCAATCTCCTCTCTCTGTAGTTACCATATGTTTGGTTGCTTTGTAAATGTTCAGATATTCTGACTTTTGGAGTCATATTAAGCTTGCATTTTACTTATTAAGATCCGCTGATGACCTTTTCATAATGAAAGCAGTCAGAAGTGTATTTTTGGGGGTGGGTAATATTTTAAATTAAGTTAGCTAATGTTACTCATTTCAGTTAAGGGGTTGTGTTGCTATTGCATATTAATACAGCATTCTTATTTGACCACGCATTCTTGCTTTCCTCCGCTATTTTATCTGTAATAGAAACCGAGAACTTGCTAGAACGGGCATGCAGTATCAAACATATTATTGAAACCCTGCCATCACCAGTTGTGATTGTAATGCGTTACTTGTTTGCCTTTCTCAATCAGTAAGTATAACTCTTTTTTTTTTTTTTTTTTTACTATTTCTATGAAGTAAGAATCATTTTTCTATGAATATGAAATCCCTGTTTTTGGACTAATGGCTCTGTTGAACATGAGATTGTATATACTGACTGGGAAGGGAAGCAATATCTCTTCAAAAGTGTTTTTGTATTATATAATTCTTGCCTTCTTTGTGTAACAGGTCACAGCAGAAGATGAGTTATCAATTAACTCCTTTAATACTGATCTTGTTTCCGATTACTATCCCAAAATTACTGAACGTTTTATCTGTGTTTCCTATTTGTATATGAATGCCTCTGTCTGCAAAGGAGTTCATCATTTTTTTCATTAAATTTACTGGAAATGTTACTAGCATAAATATCCTTAGATTGGGTCATACCCAAAAGCAATAGAAAGAGAAGCTGCATCTTGAATTTTAATAAAAAATACATTTTAGTGTCATTTGTATGCATTACCATCTAAAACGATTAAAAAAAACATGTTTATATAAAAAATAATGCTGTTTTAAGTCCGACGACACAGAAGTATTATGTATTTGAGTTTTGGATAGCTTTTGGTTTCTTTTACTCTGAAGAGATCTGAAAATTATATTTATCTTTTCAACTGACTAGTTTGCAAATATTAAAGTTTGTAAATTTCAAAGGCCTTTCTGACATGAATTTGAACCTAACTTCAAGTGATATTTATCTACTACATCAATATTTTGTTGTGGAATTTTCATGACAACACAACTGAGCAAGTCAGGCTTTTACTGAGAATTGCATGAGATAATTGTAGTTAGGAAAACCAGACAGAGTAATAGCAGATATGTTCATGTCTGTCATAACAAGACAACATATGCCTATTTTGCTATAGCATATAGAATGACAGAAAATATCAACGTTTTTTGTGAGGAAAAGGACATTATATTTCATTGTCGTGTTATAAGGATATGCTAATTCTATGATTCACTTTGAAAAACATAAACTGTACAAATTTTGGGGAACTAAATGAGAATTAGTCAGTCAGTAAATTAAACCATCAATAAATAAACAGAACACCCATACTGGTGTATATATACAAGAAGTATTTTCAGCACACACTACTACATGTGGACAGTCTTTCGGCTTTTCCCGGTTAGGGGTCGCCACAGCGGAACTCTGGTCCGCTAATGATTGGCAATGGATTTTTACACTGCTGAGTTGCCAGCCCAACTCCCAACCTTCAAAGAAGGCACACCCATTCACGCACGCACCTACCTGTATGTCTTTAGATGTTACTCGACCAGAGGACATGCAGACTCCACACAGAAGGCAATCCAGCCGAAAATCGAACGGGAGAACCTCTTGCTGTGAGGTGACAATGCTAACTGCTGCACCACCGCGGCCACATATAAAATTTAAAATAATTGAACACAACTAAAGAGTCATTTTTTTTGCAGGAGGGCAAGCTCCCTGCACCCCACACACCCTCTGATAATTATATATATTCTAACTCCAAGATCACACAATCCCATCAGAAAGAGTATATTCCCCTACCAAGGAATTGTCAGTCTGACACTCATGTTGGCCATCTCTTTACTCAACCAAAGTGCCTTGATTAAACCAATGCTGACCAATGTATCGTTTGACAAAGTTATCTGAACCCATATATATCTATGCACACACACACACACACACACATATATATATATATATATATATATATATATATATATGTATATATATATATATATATATATATATATATATATATATATATATATATATATACTAATGGAATAACTTTGTATACACATGCTCTAGATATATTTTCCACCTTGCCTTTTAAGCAAAGGTCATATATAGCCCTTGCGTTGGAGCCCAATAGTCCTCTGAAACACTGAAATACTACTTTGATTCCTGTGTATGAGGTCATATGTCAGTTTTCCTATGACTAGTCATAATATGGGTGTTAAAGAATTATAATCTCATACTTACATGCAAAACACACAAAATACTGCCATTCTATCTCAATAATTTTGCATCATATCATGTTGTGCTGATTTGCACAGCAATTGGCTTTACCGGTACATGGAGCTTCTGCTTCAACCTAAATGCAAAACCAGAAATATTGCCATGTCTGTTAATAGATGTGTAACTTTTTTCCTCTGATTTAATGGCAACTTAATATGTGTATGTTCTGAACATTAGTTTCTCCCTGTCATTTCAACAGTGATCATCTGGCCTTTGACTGGAAACTAGGTACAGTTCCACAGTATAACACTAAAAGACAATCTGAAATATTTTCTGTGGTACCTCTTTATAAAGACATATTGAAGTTCCTTTATGATCATTTATAACAGTGGCATTGGCCAACAAAACGTTTTCAAGACTGACATCTGGTTTGAAGTCCCAGAAACACTGGTAGAATTAGTGCAGGCTATGTACAAGGACACAATGACTCATGTATGAACAGTGTCTGGCCTCACAGAGGGGTTCCCAGTGGGAGTGGGTGTATACCAGGGTTCAGCTCTGAGCCCACTGCTGTTCATACTGGTGATGGACTACATTAGCAAACAGGTTGGAGGGGGCAGGTCAGCAAAGGTGCTGTATGCTGACGATGTGGCATTACAGGCAGGCTCTGAGCTAGAACTTCAGCAAAGGATAGGAGAAAGGAATGCAAACCAGAAGGCACATGGGATGAAACTAAGCACAGATAAGACAGTGATAATGGCAGCAAACTGGGGAAATCAGAAGAAGCTGATAATAGAGATAGAGGGGAAGATAGTGGAACAGGTAAACAGCTTCAAGTATCTGGGAGGGGTGGTTGAGGAGTAGGGAAGCCTAAAAGAAGAGGTCAAAGCTAGAATCAGAGGAGCTGCAGCCAGCTGGCATAGAGTGTCTGGTGTAGTCTATGATACAAGAATGCCAAAGAAGCTGAAAAGTAAGGTGTACAAGACAGTGGTGCGATCAGTACTACTGTATGGTACAGAAACCTGGGCAGTAAAGGCAGAACAACTGAAGAAGCTAGAGGTGATAGAAATGAAGTGCCTGAGAAGGGTGGAAGGATGCACAATGTGGGTCAGATGAAGAAATGAGGATATATGAACAGAAGCCAAGGTAGCTCCAATTGCAGAAAAGATCAAGGAGAACAGATTACGGTGGTTTGGACACGTGCAGAAAAGCAGAAGACAATCTGTTGAGGAAGGTGTGGGACATTCAGGAAGAAGGTAGGAGGAAGTGAGGACGTCCAGCAAAGAGGTGGATGGATTGTGTGAAAGAAGATCTGCGACAGTCAGGCATGAGTGCTGAAGAAGGCAGGAGTCTGGCACTGAATCTAGAGAGATGGTGACAGTTAACACGTTACCCTGACCCCATGTAGAAAAAATGGGAAGAAGGGGGGGGGGGGCTGATGATGATGGTCTAACCCAAAGGATTTCATGGCATCACACATCTGATGTATTTAACAGCATTGTGCTTTTGTCAGTATATGGCATTTAGGTGTATTCAGTAAAAGAAATACTGTTTTATCTGTTGAATTATTTATTTATGTTTTCAATTCTTGTATAATGACTATGTAATGCACTTATGCTCTGGCCACTACTTTCATCAATATTTGAGGAGAGATCATGTATTTCCCACAGTGGAAAGCTGGTGTAATGCCAGGATATGACAAATAACTCCTGTGAAACACTATTTTTGGTACATGTGTATAATGTTTATGTCAGCTTTCCTATGACCATTAGAAATAAAGGTACTAGGGAATTATAATCAGATGTGTAAACACAAGGAACGCTTAATATTGCTGCCAACCTACCCTTTAGGATTTCACTGCATCTTAATCCTGATTTACATGGTAGCGCATTGTTTTTGTCAGTATGAAGTTTAGGCCTCATCTTATATGCAGTAACAGAAATACTGTCTCTTGAAATATTTATTTTTCTAGTCCATATGTTCTGCACATTAGTTTTACCCTGCAATTTAAGCAGAAATCACAATAGTCTCCTAGTGGGAAATGAATGTAGATGTTAGACCTTAACACTAAGAGTCCTCTGAAACACTGCATTTGATACTTGTATGAGACTGAATGTCATGTCCACTATGACCACTCATAATAAAAATAGTAGGAAATTATAATCTGATACTTCAATACAAACTGAACTCAAGACTGACATTCTGTCATCATGGATTTCACTACATCTCAGTCCTAATTTACACAGCAGCATATTGCCTTAGTTAGTATATGTAATTTAAACCTCACCTCGTATGCAACAACCATAATGTTTTCTTGTCTGGTGAAATATTTTTTTCTTATGCTGTAATGACAGCTTACCACATATGTGTTCTGGGCTTTACTTTCATCCTGCTTTTAAAGCAGGTGTGAAATATTTCCCATATGAATTGAGGTATACTGTCAGAATATGACACTAAAAGTCCTCTGAAACACTGCTTTTGGAACATGAGTTTGAAATAATATGTTAGTTCCCCTATGAATGGTCATAATAATGGTGTTTAGGAATTAGAATCCGAGACTTAAGTGCAAAATATATTCAAGGTTTGCATTCTCCCCTTTACCATATCACTGCATCTCTGCCCTGGTATACATAGCAGCACATGAATTTTGATAGTAGATAGAGTTTTGGCCTCACCTTGTGTGCAGTAATATAAGTATTTCCATATCTGATGAAACAATTTATTTTTCCTTCAGATGTAATTTAAACTTAACACATACATGTTATTGACATTAGCTTCATCCTACTTTGAGCAGAAGTTATGTAGCTCACCCAGTGGAAATCAGATGTATTTCAAGAATGTGACAACAAAAGCACTCTGAAACACTACATTTGCTACCTGTATAGGATGCCATATGTCAGTTCATCTATGCCTCTTTGTAATAAAGATGTTAGGCAATTGTAATCAGGTACTGAGGTTGAAAATGCCCTCAGAACTACCTATAACCAACCCAGATTTACATGACAATGCAATATCTATGTCAGTAAAGAGGGTGTATTTGCATATTTACAATTTCAGATATGCTGTGTTTTCTCTTGAGATATGAGTTCCTACGTCTAGTGTAATAGCAAATTAGTGTCCATAGGTTCTGGACATTAATATTACCCTGCTTGTTTCACAGAAGTCATATAGCTTTCCTCAATAAAAACACAGGTAAAATGAGAGATTGGGACACCAGAAGACTACTGAAGCTTTGAATGTGGGACTTGTTTATGAGACCATATTTAAGTTCCCCATAGCCATTCATAATAATTGGGTTAGGGGTCTATACTCAGATATTCAAGTATAAAACACATTGGCTTTCTTTGCTGAAGAATTGCACTGAATTTTAATTCTTATTTATGTGGGAATACATTACATTTGTCATTACCTGGAATTTAGGCATCACATTATATGCAGTATCAGAAATGTGTCATGTTTGGAGAAATATTTATGATATCATAAAATGTTTGGTGTGATGGCAATTTTAGGCATATATTTTATCATTAGCATTGTCCTGTGTTTTAGAAGAGGTCATGTTGTCACCAGTAAAAATGGTTTATAATGCCAAATTGCAAAACAAAAAATAACCCAAAATACAATTTTTGGTATCTATGTATGAGGAATTATGACATTTCTCCCATGACTACCATAATAAAGGTGTTAAGGAGTTTAATTTGAAAGAGTGGTGCAAAACACACTCAGGACTGCCATTGAACCATCATGAACTTCACAACACATCAGTCCTGATGTACACTGAAGCATACTGCCTTTGTAAATATGAATAGTTTACACCTGTCCTGTATACAGTAACAGAAATGTTACCTTGTATGTTGAAATATTTATTATATTTTATTTGACAGTATGTATACATATATTCACTCTTCCTTTTGAAAAGAGGTCATGTAACTCACAGTGGATATTGAGGATAATGCTAGACTGTGATAAAAAAGTCTTCTGAAACATAGATTCCATACCTGGTATGATGCTTAATATCGGTTCCCCTTTATTTGTAAAATAAGTGTTATTTATTTATTTATTGACATCTGTTGACCGGGAAAGTCCACTGAGTCCAGAACCCATTTTCAGTGGAGGCCCAGGAAGAAAAGCTCCATTCACAAATCCAGAAAGTATACTAGACAATATATATATATATATATATATATATATATATATATATATATATATATATATATATATATATATATTTAATAACATTCAAAATTTTCAATATAGATACACTAAGAAAGAATTTTTTTTAAAGTTCTATGGCCTATATGATTTTTTATAGATTAATAAGATAGTGAACACATCCAAAAATGAAAAGAAAATTTAATCTGCAGCAGCATAACAAAGTTTCAAAACAAATACAAGAATACAGTTTTTTTTTTACAATTCTATGTAGTGTGCAAAATTATCATAGTTAGATTACAAGCAAATATTCTTCTTCTTCTTCTTTCAGCTGCTCCCATTAGGGGTCGCCACAGCGGATCTGAAGTTGATATTCACAAAGAAAGATTATAATTGTTTTTGATAGGAGATCTGCTGCTTTAAATTGTTAATCAAAGTTTAAGGTGGTTTACTGTTTTATAGACATTGGCGTATTGATTTATTACACAAATTATGTTGTAAAGTGAATTTAAAGTTTTTTAAAGATTCCAATTGTGTGATTGAGGGAGGTAGGTTATTCCATAGCTTAGATATGGCATGTGAGTACAGGCTTTGTCTTGCCCTTTTATTGGGTTTGGAAACCTTTAGGAGTTGTTTGTTAGTGGATTGAAGGTTTCTAGGGCTTATACATGTCTGGGATAGAAAGAAGAAAGGGGCAGATATCTGTGTTGTATATTAATTTATGAGCTAATGTTAGTTTGATTTAATTAAGGGATGTATATCACAACGTCGAACTTACAAAAGTTCGATCATTGTAATATAGAACCCTAAAGTCCGAAACTCAACAAAACCAAAAAAACAGAACAGCGATGTGACAAAAAAAAAAAACTTAACCTTAAACTTAAATTAAACTGAGGGGCTGTGCCCCCACACCCCCTACTTAAATATACCAACTCCGAGATTGCATCACAGTGGAGGTAATAGCAAAGCCCCGAAAATGGCCCACCGATTTTTTTTCCCTGGAAAAAAAGTCGATGTGCTGTGCCTTCACTATTTTCCACTTTTGGACTTTAGGGTTTGATATTACAACGTTTGAACTTGTTTTAGTTTGACATAATATAGACCGGTAATTAAGGAAATGGGGGAATTCGAGCCAGTTCAAGTCCTTAATGACTAGACAATGGTGAGTTTTATATGGTAATCCAGAGGCAAACTTTGCTATTTTGTGGTAGCATGAAGTTGATTGCTTAGGGATGTATGTAGTTAATGAAAATGGGGCAAATGTAGAGAAAGGATGGAAGTAGGAGAGAGTTTGCCAGCTTTATTTTTGTAGGTTTGTCCATGTATTTTTCTGTCTACAGAGTTTGCCTAATTTAAAGTGTGTTTTTTTATTGTGTTTAGAATATGTTGCTCAAAGGATAGTTTGTCATCTATAGTAATGCCTGGTAATTTTGTTGAATGCACTATTTCAATTTTTGTCTTGTTTTGGGAGTAGGTTATAAAGTCATGTAGAAGTGGATTAGATGAGAATAATAATAGTTTGTATTTGTTAGGATTTAGACGTTGTGCATCATTTAGCCATGTTTCTATGTTTGTAAAGGCAATTTGTGTTATGTGGTTTACCTTATGAAAGGCGATTCACACTCAGGCGAACATCAATTGTTCGAAAGGCTGTTTGCAAAATTTGCAAACGCCGAATGACAAAAGATTTGAATGTGCAATGAGCGAATGCACAGTGACATTCGCTCATTGCACATTCGACATTGTGGGGTGGATTGCACTATAGTGGGGTTCAGAAAATGGTCGCTTTCCCCACTGTAGTGCGATCTCGGAGTTAGAATATTACAGTGGGGGGGGGTATGGGGGCTTGACCCCTGCTTTAGACTTCTTTTTTTTTTCGTTCAACATTAATGTTCTAAAAACAGCGAATCTGCTTTTTGACTATCACTGTTTTCTCTTTCGTGGTTATGAGTTGCTCATATGAGCATTCATACCACTGTTTTTCGGCTTTATAAAGGTAAACTATGTTATGTTTTGGAGGTCAGAGAAGTTATTGGAAGAGGATATAATAGTAGAAGCATTGGCGTATAAGATGATTGAACTTGTGCGGAGACTGAGTGGAGATCATTTATGAACACGTTAAATAGCAAAGGTCCCAGAATAGACCCCTGAGGCATGCCCATTTTATTGACTATGTATCCTGATTGTTTATTTTGCCATTTAACTGATTGTTATCTGTTGTTGAGATAATTAGTAAACCAGGTAAGGGAGTGATGACAGCATCCTAGAGTCGCAAGTTGCTGAATTAATTTAGTATGTGATACTGTGTCGAATGCTTTGGAAAGGTCTAGTTGGAGTAATGATGGTTGTAGACCATCATCCAAAGCCTTATTCACAGCATCAGTAAAGGACAGAAGGGATGTTATAGTACTGTGTGCAGGTCGAAAACTATGTTAGGTAGGGGCAAGAAGATTGTTGCCACAGAGGTGTTTTAGTAGCTGACTTTATATACATTCTTCTAGTATTTTAGAAAAAGGAGAGAAGATGGAGATAGGATGATAGCTAAATCATTTGTGGTTCTGCCCTTGTGCAGAGGGGTTATAATGGACTTTTTTCAGATTTGCGGGACTATGGATTCAGAGATAGATTTATTAATTAGAATAGGGACAGGGAAAGTTATAGCTTTCCCACCAAGTTTCAGGTATTCAGAGGGGATGTTGTCAGGAGATAAAGAACAAGGTTTTAGTTTATTTAGTAACTTGAATACTAGGGAGGTAGGTACAGGTTTTCAGGAGAAAGTAAGAATTATTGGGGTGTTGTCATTTATTTCATTATGGAGTGAAGGGTGAGGAGTAGAGTCTTTATGAGATGAGTTTGTGCTGCTTGTGTTATTGCTGGGAGAATTATTCATATTGGGTGGGGGGTTCTTAACAAGTTTAGCGATATTATCTATAAAGTGAGAGTTGAAAATATGGGGCTATTTGTTGAGGGTCTTTGTCTGGGAAGGGTGATGGATTTTATGGGGTTCCAGGGTTAAGGACCGAAGAGACTTATTTCCAGAATTTTTGGGGTTATTACTTAAACTAGATAATTATTGTGAGAAGTAGTGTTTTTTATCATTTTTAACTAATTTATTTGCTTTATTACGAAGTTATTTGAATGTAATTTCATTTGCTTGAGTTTTGTTTTTATGCCATTCTTTCTAGGCTTGGTCTCTTGATCTAAGCATTTATTTAGTTGATTTGGTAAGCCAAGGAGCACGATTGAGTTTTGATCTATTGTAATGTAGTGGGGCTAAACTATTTAGGGTGTTAAGGAATATATTATTAAAATACTGTACTGCCTGTTCTAATGGTAGGAGTTTTAGAGGGTTTCAATTATGGGCATTTAGAGTGTTGTTTAAGGCTATTTGGTAAAAATTAGTTAAGTTCCTAGATGCTCTGTAAGAGTGGGATTTTGGCATCTGAGTCTGGGTTATATGTGTAAGGGCAAGTAGATGGTCACTGACAGTGTTAGGGAGGGTACACATATTAGAGTATTTTTGTGGATCTGAAACAAGGATCCAGTCTAGTTTGCCATCTGGTTGATGGTTTAGTATTTGTGTGGGGGATGTGATCAGTTGTGTAAACCTGTACAGGTTAATACAGTTAGCAGGCAAATCAGACCTTTGGTTTAACCAGTTAATTTTAATATCTCCTAGAATGATAGTTTTGTTAGATACATTCTGAGTTGTCCATACTAGAAAATTTTCAAGAGTAGGTATAATTTGACCTGGGCGAATGTAAATTACTCCCATGCATAAGTTTTTATTATTGTTTATTTGGAGGGATGCTAGTAGACATTCCATATTGTTGAAATTTGGGACAGGTTTGGGAAATTATGCAATGGTTTATGGTTACGATATATTATAGCTACACCACCAACTTTCCTTGTGAGTCTTCTTCTTCTTTCGGCTTTTTCCTGGTTAGGGGTCGCCACAGCGGATCACCCTGTCCGCTCATGATTGGCAGTGGAGGTTTACGGTGTTGAGTTGCCAGCCCGGCGCCCAACCTTCCACAGAAGGCACACACATGCACACACTCACACCTAGGGCCAATTTAGAGTGTCCAATCCACCTGCCGCATGTCTTTGGGATGTGGGAGGAAACCGGAGCACCCAGAGGAAACCCACGCAACCACAGGGAGGACATGCAGACTCCACACAGAAGGCACCCCAGCCAAGGATTGAACCGGAGAACCTCTTGCTGTGAGGTGGAAATGCTAACCACTGCACCACCGTGGCCATTTCTAATAATATTGTAGTCATTTGGAACTATTTCACTATCTAATTTATGTGGCTTTAGCCATGTTTCTGTAACAGCTACTATATCAGGGGTATATTGAGAGAGCCAGCCATGAAATTCAGTAATTTTATTACAGATACTCCTTGTGTTAATTGTTACCATAGTAAGAAGGGGAATGGTTTATACTGGAGGAGAGGGAAGGGCTGTGTCTAGGTGAACATCACCGCTTTGGGATAATGACTGGAGGTAAAATATTATATGTGTGAAATAGTTGGGTTTGAAAAAGTACTTGGGTGAGATATTGTGAGTTAGTTTGAGTTTGTTGTTAATGGAGACAAGTTTTAGTTTATGAGGCAATACATTGTAATAGTTAAATAATGTTGGTGTGATGAATGAGAAACTTGTTACAGTGGATTGCGGTGGCATAATAAGAGTAGGATTTTTCATATAGTGGACAGACGTGGCTTGGGTCAATATGAGGAGGAAACTAATGAGTGAGAAAATGAACATTGGTGTGGCATGCTGAACATTTTGCAGAATAAGAGAGATTGGGTAAGTGAAAGGTTGGAAATTAAAAATAAGATGTAAGGGAGACTGGAAGTTAGTTGCAGCAGGAAGCCTTTAAAGTGAGATGAGTCAAGGGTGTGGGTGTGGTTATAGGGAAGGTTGCTTGGATAACAAGATAGTGGGAGTAGCTTAGAGAAGTATAAACCTAAGGACAGTGGGGGTGGGTGGGAATGGGGGTAGGGTAGAAGAGTGAGCCCGAGCATAGCATGTTGTCCCAGGGGTAGTATCTTGCTAGAAAAACAATCAGACAAGTAAGTCAGAGGGACAAAAATTACTGCAGGAGGAAGAATAAAAGAAGATAATTATAGCTGCTTAGCAGTGGCAGTTGTGGACTGAAAATGCTAAACAGTAAAAGCAGGGAGATAGAAGCATGCTAGATGGGAGAAAAGTGGGAAGGAGGGGAAGGTCTACAGATAAATAATTATGGAAGTGTAGAGTACAAATAGAAAAAAGATGGACAAAGCTCTAGGGATGCTTGGATAATTACCAAAATGACAAGGAAGTTACTAATTTTGCTTTGAAAGAAACAGAGTAAGATAAAGGGAATGGAGCAGAGAATGCTAAGAGTGGGGGGATTGTGATGTACGAGGGGCCGTATGACTAGAGCAGGACAATAAAAGTAATGCTAAACTGCTTGCTATACATACATTAACACTGGGGCTATAAGATTGGTGTAGAAAGGGTATCCAGTGATGATGGGTGTTTAAATTTGAAATGTCCACTGGAGGTTAATGACCACAGGTGCTTGGTATTACAAGAGCACTTGGGAGATTGCCTGGATAAATGAGAAGGGCAGAGTGGAAGAATTTGCCTAGAAAAAAGAAAAAAATGGGATAAAGGTAGAGATTAAAAGGAGAAAGGACTACATTTTACATTAAAGTATCAAATGAAGATACACCAGTTTATGTATAACAGCTTAAGTAATGGATATAAAAGCAGAAGGCAGGAAATAAATAGGTAGAAAAGACAGGAGTCAGGATAAGGCAAAGAGAGAAATTGGTAGAAGAGGTATGAGACCGGGAAGTTCTGTGTAAGACCTAGCAAAGGAGTGAAAAATGAGGAGGGTACTCTGAAAGAGGAAAAGAACAATAGAGGAATAATAAAAAGTGAGAAAACAATATCAAACTGTTAATAAAAACACAGTATGTTATCAAATAAACACCTTCCAGTATACATAATATAATTCAGTAATTTATAGAGGTCCACTAGAGCATTGCAGCAGGTTTCTATAACGAGGAATCAGTTTACCAAGTGGTATGTAATAAAATAATATGATCATTCTGTTGGTTCCAACAGTTAACCACACTAGGTCATAAGAACAATAAAATGGTATACAGTAAATGTTATTGCAGTTATCCTACTGAAAAATAATCTGTACACACCAACAGTTAAACATGCAGGCAACATTGTTCTAACTACATAGAATACGAGGATGCACTTGTCTAGTACAATGTTTGCACATATACTGATTGTAGAATGAAGCAAAGACTATTCACACAATAGATATGAGATATAGTTCTGCATTTCTAGAGACTCAGGCTGACATACATGTGGTGCTCTTTGCTTTAGGGAGTGAGGCAAATGTGCACCCAAGTGGGGTGTAGCAATAGCACAAAGTATGCAGTAGGGTAGGGATAAGTATATTACCAAAGTGCTATTGCACTAAACATAAAAATTACATGATGTAGTGAAAAAAATGTAGCTTATTGATGCTGTGGATTACTGCATTGCAAACAACAGTAAAGCAGATAGAAGCAAAAATCTAGCAACTATGTTGCAACATAGGTTGCTTGTGGAGCCCAGAATAAATGTATGTGACTAGAGTAGTTATACAGAAATGGAAAATACTATAAGTGAGTAAATCAGTGGAGTGAGCATCGGCAACTTTAAGCTACAGTCTAGATGAGGGCCCTAATAAAAGCCATCTACCTGTGTTAGAGAGTTGCAATAAAATATTCAAGTATAAAATTAATTTAGGACTGCCACTCTACTGTCAAGGATATCAATGCATCCTACTTGGCAGCACATTGACTGTATCGGTGTATGGATATCAGGCCTCATCCTCTATGCAGGAATAGAAATATTGTCTTTTCCAGTGAAATATTTCTGTTGGTTTACTTCTGGTGTAATGACATATATATTCTGAATATTATTTTCAGCTTGCTTTTCATGCAGCAGTTATATACTGATCCAATGGATAACTGGGTATAAAGCCAGACTGTGACATCAAAAGTAATCTGCAACACTGATTTTGATACCTGTATATGAGACCATATGTAATTTTTCTTATGGCCATTTGTAATACAAAGGATTACAATTAGGTCTTTGTTCATAATCAAATGAAGCTTAGGATGTGAATCTTAGCATCCATATTGAGAATGTGTAACAAGTGAGTTATACTTGGAAAGAACAAAACACAATTCATTTCATATGGAGTTTTATCTGACCCAATAGGCTACTAGTTATGGTATAAAGTATAGTACCACAAAGTGGTTTGTAGCTTTGAATACTCTAAAACATGCCACACTGACAGTGGTCAGAAACTGTGGCTCTCTAATGAACAAATGGCTTTAAAGGCTGTTACACATTTCTCTGTGCCACACGTTTTAATGTGACAGAAAAACATTATATAATTGTTAAAGCTGTTTTGGCTTCTTGTTGATGTTTTGTGGTGGTTAGCATTAGCTAGTGTTATTCTCCAGCACAAGATGAGAGTATAAAACAAAATTGTCTTTTTCTTGAATTCAGAACATAATCATAATTCACAATTCACTGCAGAGGTGTTACAGAATTATAATTATATATGCAGATCAAAAATAAATGTGAGAAATTCTTTGCACCCCCAAGATTTCATTGCATCTCTGTCCTGATTTTAACATCAGCAATTGTTTTTGTCAGTACATGGAGTTTAGAACTCACTCAGTATGCAGTAACAGGAATGCCACCTTATCTAGCGATTCTGTTTTATGGTAAAACATATATTATGGACATTACTTCAGCATGCCTTTTGAGCAGAGGTTACCTAGCTATCCAATGGAAAATGGGTATAATGCCAGATCTTGACACCAAAAGGCCTGTTAAATCCTCATTTTGGCACTATGTATGAAACTGTATGTCTGTTTCCCTGTGGTAGTTTATAATAAAGGTGTTAATACATAAAAATCAGATACTTGGGGACGAAATGCACCTGACACTTGCATTCTACCTTCAGTGATTTCATTGCACTTCAGTTCTGAGTTATACAGAATGGTGTTGCCTATGTCTGTATGTGGATGTTGGACCTTACTATATATATATATATATATATATATATATATATATATATATATATATATATATATATATATAAACGGAATTGTTGTCTTATTTGGAAAACTATTTGATTTTGTTTTTGCTTCTTAAACACTGGCTGCCTGTTTCTGACAGTAACTTTCTCCTTGTTTAGTCTGGTGAGTGGGACATCAGTGTGCCTGACTATAGAGTCACCTATGACTAGTGTGTTGTGTACATTGTTTTGCCTTATGGGATGATGTTGAGTGGCACACTGATTTCGTGGGCTATGTGTCATTTGGGTAGTATTGGGGGGGGGGTGGTTGCTTGTGTTTCAGCTTTGGAGGTCTCTGTTTGGGCAGATTTTTATTGAGAGCCTCCGCAAATATAGGTGTGTGTTTTGTGTTACTATGTGTGGGTTTAGGTGGTGTATGTTTTGATGGACTATGTGTTGAGTGTGATGTGGTACAGGTGTTTACCTTCTCCTCGACTGCCTAGTACAGTCGTGGCTGGAGAGAGCTTGGCTGCCAGTTTGGCTATATAAGTGCATCTTTCACAGGTTGTAGTGTTGGGTGGTAGGAGGAGAGTGCTGTCAGTGTACATGAGGCAATTGCTACATTGCCCCAAGATGCCCAGATTCATCAGGTGGACAAGGGAAAATACTGGAAGATGACCCTTAGACATGCCTGGATAGGTGCTTATTAATTTAAGTACTAGAAACTGTTTTCCTCCTATCAAGTGAGGAATGTTGAGTGCTGCTGTAATTTGTAGATTATTTAGTGCTTGCAACGAATTTTGAACAAGTGCTGAGCACAAGGAAACAGTTTTAGTGCTAAAGCTAGAAAACTGGCTAGTTCTAAGGAAAAATTAGAAGAGCAGACTTTCTGGCACCGGGAATAGTTTAATCCTAGTTAAACGGTGCTGTGCGATGCACAAAACCGTGCAAACACGGGTTTTTAAACAGAAAAATGAAAGGGATAGAAATATCCCAAAATAGCCTGTAGAACTACAGATTTTGAGCTGAAACCACTCATCCAGAGACAGATAGGCTGCTCAAAGCTCACCACTCTTACTGATGAACAGAGAAGCTGTCGGTAAGATCTGGGAAACACACAAACTACAAAACAGCCCATAATTCAGCAAAATATAAAAATGGGACTCTACTGGTTATAGAAAGGCGGAAAACAAGTAGAGAGATAGGATTTTGTTTTTTTCAAAAATTAAAACAGATACAGTAAAACAAACACTTTTAGAGCAGAAAAATGGCTATCGCACTTGAGTGTGTAGCCCTCAACAATTCAACAGTTGAAAAACACTTAAAAATTATCAGTTAAAGTGCAAACAGTATCAGAATTCAAAAACCAATTCAAATAAGTTGCAAAGTTAATAAAAAATGCTTGGAATAGTGCGGCTAACGAAAATAAGCAATAAAAAGCAAAACAGAGGTACTTAATCCACTCAAAGTCTCCCTTTTCTCTCTCTCTGCTACTGTAGAACTTATGCAGGACACCCAGGCAGGATCTTGCTGAGGCAATACAAGCACAAAAAAATGTGCAAACATGGGTTTTTAAACAGAAAGATGAAAGGGATAGAAATAGCCCAAAATGTCCAATAAAACTACAGAATCTGAGCCGAAACCATTCCTCCAGCGACAGATAGGTTGATCAAAGCTCACCAAAGGTGGAAAATAAGTAGAGAGATAGGATTTTTTTTTGTTTTTTTTTTCAATAATTAAAAGAGATACAGTAAAACAAACAATTTTAAAGCAGAATAATTGCTATCACACTTGTGTGTGTAGCCCTCAACAGTTCAATAGTTGAAAAACACTTAAAAATGATCAGTTAAACCAGTTTTATAAACTTTAACACCACCACAGGAATAGTGGGTGAACCAGTTTCAGAACAGATGAGAAAACAGCAAATGATCTCAACAAATATATAAAATAATTCAGTCAGGCAAAAATTAAGACAACGCAAAACTCTGAATAGTGCCAAGAAATATACTTATCAGCGATATATTTCCAGATTATTTGAGAAGCACTTCAGTCAGAACACAAGGAGATTCTAACAGTGTATGTAGGAATTTACAAATAGGGACTATTTTTAAATCAGCAAGTCTTGAAACAATCAGATGACACCAAAGCTGTTAGGCCAGTTTTATAAACTTTAACACCACCACAGGAATAGGGATGGAACCAGTTTCAGAACAGATGAGAAAACAGCAAGCAATGACAGGAAATATATAAATTATTTCAGTTAGGCAAAGATAAAGGACAATGCAGAACTCTGAAAAGTGCCAAGAAATATACTTATCAATGATATATTTCCAGATTGTTTGAGAAGTACTCCAGTCAGAACACAAGGAGATTCTAACACGCGTTCCAGGGTCCACCACATAATGCAAGCACTCAGGTCACTCCACAACAAGCACAAACATGACTCTGTCATTGTCCATGTTGGTGTGAATGACCTGAGACATACTTCCCTGGACTACATGAAAAGAGACAAGGAGGAGCTCTCAGATCATGTAGCCCAGGCAGGTATGACCCTAGCCCTGAGTAGCATCCTGCCATTGCCCAGAATGATACCACAATACAAGGACAAAATGATTGACTTCAATAATTGGCTAAGCTTCTGGTGTCATTCTAAGGGGATCCAGTGTATGTCTTCCTGGGACAACATGATCGACAGACCATGATGCTTTGCCAGAGATGGCCTGCACCTTTCACCCCTGGGATTCCGGATACTAGCAAAGGCTTTTGCCACCCCTATAGTGTCTTTTTTAGACAAAGTTCAAATGACAAACTCACCACCATAGCAAGTATAAGCAAGCAAAATCTGAGGGTAATGCTACTCAGTGCTAGAAGTCTAAACCTCAAAATGCACTCACTCGAGGCACTCCTTAAAATGGAGAACATGGATATCTGTTCAGTGATGGAGACCTGGTTCAAGGCTCCGGAGAGCATCCCTGCATTACCAGGCTATAACTCATACCACACCTTTTGGCCACCTAATCTGGACTGAAACACTAAAGGAGGAGGTGTGTCCATATTCATTAAAGATATCCACACCTCCAGGCTAGTTGCTCAACATAATGCATCCAAAATTATCCAAGTGCAGCTAGCACTGGGCAAGACTGCAATCCAGGTTGAAGCTTGTTACAGATCCCCCGCCATGCCCCAGGATGCCCACTTCATGTTTCTTGATATATTGGGTAATATTAAGGTACAGCCCAATATCCTAATAATGGGCGATTTCAACTATCCCACCATCAAATGGGAAAACTACTCATGTACTAACTCATTTGCTCAATGCTTTCTGGAATTCATAAATTCCAATGCTCTGGATTAGCTTGTCCATATCCCCACCTGGGGCAGCAATATCCTGGACCTGGTCATTACCAATATGGCCAACCAATGTTCCACACCAGAGTTCAACTCCTCGCTGGTTAGATCCAACCACAAGCTAATCACCCTAGACATCAATATCCTGCCCCCACCCACCCATTAAGGAAACCACCATAAATAATTTCTCCAAAGTCAACTTCATGCTTCCTAAGATAGAAGAGGCAAGCTTCACGACACACATACAGATGGAAAATAGAGGTATGACTGCTGAATCCTATACAAATGCACTGTATAAGCACATACACGAGTGCATGGATCGTGCCATCCCCAACAGAACCAAGATGCTATCCTCCGAAACAAGGAAGCCAATCTGGTGGTTCTCTGCCATAAACAAACTCTACAACAGAAGGAAGAAGCTGTTGCAAAAAAGAGTAAAATCCCCTGATTGCAGGAACTCCCTGGTCAGCCTCAGTAAGAAGCTGAGACCCCTCATAAAATCCTCCAAAGCTAGTTACAAAAATAAAATCACCACTGATTCTAAAGACTACCACAAAGCATTCTACAGCTATGTCAAGAATCTCAATGTTGACATGCAGATCTGCTCTGAGCTACAGCACAATAACACTAGATATACAGAACCAACTATTACCAACAATCTGGCAGATAGATTCAGTGCAAACTTTACCCCCCCAAAGGACCCATCACTGTACCAAAAGAATGCAAAGCCCCTATAATCATGGCTGCACAAGTAAAGACCACACTCTCCAAAGCCAAGAACACAGAATACTTGGGACCTGACAACATCCCAGGCTGCATTCTGCATGAACTACAAAATTAACTGGCACCCCACCTAAGTACCATGTTCAGTTATAGCCTCTCTTCAGGCTTTGCACCTGCTGAATGGCGCACAGTGATGGTTATCCCACTCCACAAAGGGGGTGCCACCATGGGCCTTGGGAACTACTCCCCCATTAGCCTGATGAGGCTGGTCTGCAGAGCCATGGAATGTATCATCTTGGAGCTTATAAACAAGGACATAGGTAACTGCCAAACTCTGGACCACACTCAGTTTGGGTTTGTAAAATGTAGGTCATGTCTCCCAAACCTGATCGACTTCTTTGAAGCAGTTACCAGAGCCGTGGCCAATGGTAAGGTGGCGCACACAGGCTATCTTGACCTTACAAGGCTTTCAACACCATCCCCCACTCTGGAATTATAGAGAAACTCACTAGACTGGGCATAAATCCCTGTCACAAGATGGGTGGCCAGCTGTCTCACTGACAGAACCCACAGAGTGAAAGTACAAGTGGAGTACCACAGGGCTCAGTCCTGGGTCCTCTCCTGTTTGGCATCTAGTTCTCAGAATTCCAGGCTAATACAGCAGGTCTTTGGCTAACGAAGTTCGCAGATGACTGAAAACTATGAGCCATAATCAAAACTCCTAATGATGTGGACATCCTACAAAGGGACTTCACTGAGACTGATGCTTGGTGTCAGTCATGGCCTCAAGCTCAATGCCAAGAAGTGCATTGTCATCCCCTTTGGGAAAAACACTGTACCCATGAACTACCACATAGGCCTTAGCCTACTAAACACTGAAAGTGTGATAAGAGACCTTGGGACACAAGTGGACAGTACTGTCTTCTTTGATAATCAAGAAATCCTTCTACATGGCACACTTCATCACAAAGGGGTTCACCTCCAGAAAAAAAGAGGTCATTATTCCTCTCTCCTCATCCCTCATCAGACCCATTATAGAGTACAACACCCCATTTGTCATGTACCTTACAAGTCATCTACAACAACTGGAAAGGGCACAGAAATACCTCACTAAGAGGATTACCAGCCTCAAACAGATGCCATATGCAGACCATCTCAAAAAACTCCAGCTCTACTCCGTCGCTTATCACCTACTCAGAGGCAACCTCTGCGTAATATACAAAGCCATGTCAAACCCAGATCTGTTGAACATTGTACACTTAAAGAAACCCCAATCCTTCTGAGCCACATGCTCCAGGGACCTAAACCTTGCCACCGCAATAAACAAAAGATGCTGGAGGGATATATTCCTGTCCCAGAGACTTCCCATGCTCTGGAACAGACTACCCATTCATGTCAAACAAAGCTCCTCATTAGCCCTCTTTAAGAAAAATCTCGACAATTGGATGAGAAATGGGAAATTCACCCCAGGGATCACGTCTGTGGCTCTGCTAGACAGGGGCACAGGAAAATAACTTTCTTGGGTGGCAAAAGCCAGGGAACTTTTTGGCCAGGCTTATATAGGCCCTCGTCTGGATATAAGCTGCATTATGTACCCTAAGAAGAAGTTGTAAACTCACACCCAAGTGAAACTGAATATAATGCAACTTTTCATCCTGGTCCTTGCTAATGCCCATTTGGGTCTGCTGGTAGACACTACATATGCAGTATTTTATTTTTAAAACAGATTGAGTTTTATATAAAATAGTGACATTTTTCTGAAGAATAAACTAAGATGTTAATTTGTGCTTTATTTGTAGAGGTAATGCAACAAAAGCAAGCTGGACTTCTTGAGTGTCAAGTCATAGTTCATAGTTATATTTTCCTTTTTATTTTTAATGTTAGAATCATCACTTTCAGGGGCAAAAAAAAAAACAGAAAGTTTAGTTCTTATGTTAAAAATGCAAAACATGCTTACAATTTTATTTAATGTATATCCACAACTGTGAGAAAAATAAAAATGTGCATAACTGTTCTTAAGTGAATCTGAATACATCTGTATTAGGGAGGATTCAAAATTCTTTTAATAAAGTGGCAACTTCAAATTCAAAATATAGACTGTGCCTACACTGAGTTTCTAAATTACAGCAAACCTCATTTTCAGCTACTTTTGCAAACATGCTGTCCCATTGGAATATATCCCTTTTTAGAAGATAAAGTACATTTGACTGTGAAGAAATCACATAAGTATAACCAGCACAGTAATGTACTTCAGCTTGTTGTTGTTAAACACTTACCCTGAACTGACCTAATCAATTATATCATCGATTATTTAAAAGTAACACTTACACTGAACTCATCTAATCAGCTATCATCCATTATTTAAAAGTAACACTTACCCTGAACCCACCTAAAGAGTTATATCTTTGATTATTTAAAAGTAGCACTTACCTTGAACCCACCTAATGAGTTATATCATCAATTATTTAAAAGTAACACTTACCTTGATCCCACCTAATAAATTATATCATCAATTATTTAAAAGTAACACATACTCTGAACCCACCTAATGTGTTATATCATCAATTATTTAAAAGTAACACTTACTTTGAACCCACCTAATGAGTTATATCATTGCTTATTTAAAAGTAACACTTACCTTGAACCCTCCTAATGAGTTATATTTATATCATCGATTATTTAAAAGTAACACTTACCTTGAACTCACCTAATGAGTTATATCATCGATTATTTAAAAGTAACACTTGCCTTGAACTCACCTAATGAGTTATATCATCAATTATTTAAAAGTAACACTTACCCTGAACCCACCTAATGAGTTATATCTTTGATTATTTAAAAGTAACACTTACCTTGAACCCACCTAATGAGTTATATCATTGATTAATTAAAAGTAACACTTAACTTGAAAACACCCAATGAGTTATATCATCAATTATTTAAAAGTAACACTTACCTTGAACCCACCTAATGAGTTATATCATTGATTATTTAAAAGTAACACTTACCTTGAACCCTCCTAATGAGTTATATTTATATCAGTGATTATTTAAAAGTAACACTTACCTTGAACTCACCTAATGAGTTATATCATCAATTATTTAAAAGTAACACTTACCCTGAACCCACCTAATGAGTTATATCTTTGATTATTTAAAAGTAACACTTACCTTGAACCCACCTAATGAGTTATATCATTGATTAACTAAAAGTAACACTTAACTTGAACCCACCCAATGAGTTATATCATCAATTATTTAAAAGTAACACTTACCTTGAACCCACCTAATGAGTTATATCATTGATTATTTAAAAGTAACACTTACCTTGAACCCTCCTAATGAGTTATATTTGTATCATTGATTATTTAAAAGTAACACTTACCTTGAACTCACCTAATGAGATATATCATCGATTATTTAAAAGTAACACTTACCTTGAACTCACCTAATGAGTTATATCATCAGTTATTTAAAAGTAACACTTACCTTGAACCCACCCAATGAGTCATATCATCGATTATTTAAAAGTAACACTTACCTCGAACCCAGCTAATAAGTTATATCATTCATCATTTAAAAGTAATCAAGTAAGTGCCTTTGCTTTCACATGTAGAGTGTCATCCACAAAAATTATAACCTCTTCCTGATGTCTTATTGAGCAAAACACAAAAGACATAATGGCTGTGGTAATTTATTTTGTCATATCACTTTTAGGCACATACACTACCCCAGGTGAATCACATTAATGATAATCCAAAAATAATCGTGTAACTGCCTTTTGCTTTTACACACTTTATACCACTTAACTTAATCTCCAAAAGAAAGTCACTTTCTCTTCACACATCTAATATTTGATTGTGATGAAAGTGAAAGAAATAATGGTGGTTGTAATGTATTTGAACTTGTTGCTGCAGATACATAAACACTTTCTTTCCAACAAGCTTATAATGATTGTTTTACAATGATCATACCATTTGATTTCATATGCAGCTTGTCCAACAAAAAGCTGATTTTTTTGTGCTTACTCCTGATGTGTATTTAAACATTGTGCTCATTCAACTGTAGTCATATAAATGTCTTGTACTTTCAGGCATAGGCTATATATTGCTGAAAAAATCATTACCTTCTGTGTACCTCTCTGATGTTAAATGTTGATGAAAAAGAAAGAACAAATGGCTGTAGTAATACCTTTCAGATTGTTCATCTTAGACCTGCATACATATATACTTATCCCCTGCAACAAGCTTTATCAGGGAACACAGTCTGTTCCCCCAAACAGAGAGCCAATTATAGCATCACCTCTGAAATATGATAAAATAAGAAAAAAAATACATTAAATAAATAAATAGATGAACAGATAGATAAATATATAAATAATGGACACAATGCTGTATTTCAACTTGCAGCTGTCATTCACACTGATTTCCCTACTTTAGCCACTTGTTTGGATTTGTGGTGTATGATTTTATGCCTATGTAAGAATTGTAGGAAAGTTTGTGAAGGGAGGTATGGTTAGTTTTTCATTGTTAGCGTCTTGTTTGCAGTTATGCTTAGCTTCATCATCATACTGATCACTGCTGCAGTAGCCTAAGCTATATGGGCTACATCCTGCATAGGATATAACAGCTGGCCAGCTTGCAAAGCTTCAGGGCACCTTCCCTGCACACAAACCATTAGTCAGCTCAAGCTGGGATGAATAAAAGACAACTTTGGGTACCAAACCCTTCAGAGCTGTCCTGCCACTGAAGAGATAATTCCTCTGCCAGTTTTCAAGGATTGACAATCGGCTTGTGCTGTTCCATTGGTGGACAGATAAATTCCCTTTGGAGAAATACCTTGCATATATTATTTTCATTGTTTAAACTTAATGTTCCTGTTTAAGAAATTGATAATTCAATAAAGGTATTTAAAAAAAAAAAGCATATTTTAAGATAGAAATGTGTTTTATTGACTGTTATGCAAGTTCTACTCTACTTTTAAATGGGAGTGCAGTTTTGTTCCTGACAGTTTAAATGTTACTTTATACATTGTAAAACTGTTTTTTTTTTTTTTTTTTTGTGGAGAAATTGTTTTGCAGATGATAAAGTGTACCAGAATGCTTTTTATTGTGTTTTATCTGAGAAAAGTTACTTTTAACTACTTTTTAAATTTTACTGGCTTGTGCTATTTAGTTTCCCCTGGGAAAGAAGCATAATTTTTCGGTAGACAATGGAAGAAACTACCTGTCCAATGGTCAGCTCTTCTTCCTGCCACAAAAATAAAATGTTAAACAGTCTTTTCCACTACAGCCAGTTTGCAATTTAGGTATGGCATCTAGCCCAAGGAGGTCATTGTTCCACTGTATTCAGCATTCATCAGACTTATCATTGAGTAGAATGCCCCTTTTGATATGTGCCTAACCAGGCATATCCAGCAATATCTGCAGAGGTTCCTCAATAAAAGAATACAGGGTGTAAATAAAATTTCTTATGCAGACAACCCCAAAGCTCTATGCCTGTATTCTGTCTCCTACAGTCTATTGAGGGGAGATCTATGCCTGCAAGTAAATCATCTTTTGACCTCATCTGATGGACCTCCTGCATATCCAGAAAACAAACAGCATCAGAATTACCCATTTTAAAGACTTAAACCTTGCCTGTAATATAAATAGGACTTACTGTAGAGGTAGGTATGTATCCCAGAGACTACCCCCTTTTCTGGAACAGGCTTCCCATGTATGTGAAGCAGAGCTCCTCCCTAACTCAATTCAAGTGTAACGTGGACAATTGGATGGGGAACAGAAAATCCATCCATGGTTTGGCACCTATGTCTTGAATGGACACAGACTGCCTGTAAACAGTTCATCCCCCAGGCCCCTGCTTGTAAATGTTTCATCTCCCAATCCTCTGTTTACACTTATCAGTGGTACCAGAACTTAGCAGAGATTTGGGATGCATGGCAAAACTTAAAAAGGCCCTTGTGGTCCTTAGTCTAGGACACACCTATGAACCTATGAAAACAGTTTTACTGGTTGTTCTGATTTCTGCAAGAAAATTATCTGAGTTGTAAGCCCTTATGATGAGTCAGTCTGATCTCATCTTTCTCACAGACAGGGTTTCTTAGAGAACTAATGCTTCTTTTTTGCCTAAAGTGGTACCCGAGTTTACTTTAAGCCAAACTATCTAACTTCCTGTGTTCTTCCCACAGCCAAAAATGAGGGAGAAAGGATACTTCATACCTTGGATGTCCACAGACCACTTGGTACTGTCTTGATAGAACAAAATCTTTATGAACTTCTGATCAGTCATTCATTTCTTGTAAATGTAAGAAGAAGGGACAACCTGTATCAAAAAGAATATTTCAAAATGGTTGTCTCAGGCTTTAACATTTTGTTATTTCTATAGCAACAAAAATATTCCAGGCAAGATCAATGCACACTCTACCAGGGCCTTGGCTTTATCTATGACATTTTGGAAATGGTTGGACTCTAGAAATATTCTAGAAGCAACAACTTAACCCTCTGTATATAATTACAAAGTGCTACAACCTAGATTTCTTCTCCAGGTCTCGGTCAGGTTTATCTAGGACCATTCTCCAGGTGCTCCTTCCTCTTCAACCTCCTAGATGATTTAAGATATGGTAATCTACCCATATAGCACAGCAGCACAGGAGATAGCATTGTCACCTCACAGCAAGAAGTTCCCCGGTTCGATTCTTGGCTAGGGTGCCTTCTGTGTGGAGGCTGCATAAGCTACCTGTGTTCGTGTGGGTTTCCTCCGGTTACTCCGGTTTCCTTCCACATTCCATAGACATGCAGTATGTGGCTAGGGCACTCTAAATTGGCCATCGATGTGAGTCTGCATGAGAATATGTGCTGTGGAAGAATATTGCAGTAGGGCTAGCCACCTGTCAATGTAAACCTTGGCTGTAGATGATTGTCACTGTTGAAGTGACACCCTGACCCCATGTGGGAAAATGGGGTTGTGGATGGATGGAATCTACCCATATAACTAAGGCTATTGCATCAGTGATAAGTATTGTGAATGTAGTACAGCTGTGTAAATACATTTACCATAACATTAGATGTTTGGCTGGTCACTGCCACAGTAGCTGCTCCCTCCCTCCATCTCTTTTGTTTCTCAGTTTGATTTTTTATGCTAAGATGTGGACATCTGTTTTTTTTTTTTTTTTTTTTGCTCCTAGCAATTTCATTTCAGCACTTAGCATCCCTCTTTCAGTTGGAATAAAAGCTCTGAAGGGCTTGGCACCCAATCCTATCTTTACGTCAGCTCAGCTTGAACTGATTAATGGTTTAGCTGCATGGAAGGTGCTCTGAAGCTTTGGAAGATGGCCAGCTGTTATATCCTATGCAAGATATAATCCACACAGCTTATGCTACTGCAGCAGTGATTATTTGAACAGCTATACTGTTATGGTTAGCTTATGTTTACAAATGTGCTTTTTGTTGGCTTGCATAGCTTGTTGATCAGGAGAAAGAGCTTATCTTGAAAGAAGAGAATGATTTGAGTGAGGGGATTAGATGCAATGTTTGATAGTGAGAATTGGTGGCCATTTTAAAAAGCATAGGTGGCATTTTAATTTGCTGATGTTGGATTGGAATATTTAATATTGTGGTATGAAATTAAGTTTAATGGACAGATTGGAGATGTTGAAAGTAATTAGGAAGTGATTTAAAGTTTGATGGGGGCGAGCTGGGCTATTGTGTAAAAGGGTAAGGTCAGCAAAGAATTCTGGTATTAAAGGAACTTAGGCAGAGACAGTTAAGGGTTTTAGGTCCTGAATGCAAGGTATTTTAAATGAGGGATTTAAAGTTCATGAGGGGGGGGGAGGAGGGAGGAGGTATGCTGTGACAAGAAGTCATTTGTTTTTAAGGAATGGGGACTTATTTAGAATCCAGTTGGGGGTCTGAGTCAAATGTGGCATTGGCTTGGCTAAGACAATGGGGTTTAGAGTGTTTTTCTAGAGAATTAAAGTGCCACCTCCTGTTCTTTTACCTGGCCTGGACTCATAAACCTGTTTGCAGGAGTGGATAAGATGCAAGAAATTAGGGGAGTGTTGCTTAAGCCAGGATTCTGTGATTGCTGTATGTCAGGAATGTGTTTAGATATGAAGAATCTAATTTGATCTAATTTGCTTTTTATGCTACAGGCATTTAGTAGTGAGCAAGTGAATGTGTGAAGGAAGTGGTTGTGGGGATTGTGAGTGCTGTAGGGGGGCCTAGCTGGGTTCATTACTGCCTCTGAGGAGTAATATGAGAATGATGAGTGTCAGATGGAGGGTCAACTTTGCGACTTTTTAACGGCTGTGGAATGTTTTTTTGCTTTTGACTAACGTAGCATTTTTGATGTGAAGAAGCTGCTGGGGTTGGAACTTAGGCTGTTGCATGGGATGTCGTAGTTATGTAAATTACGTTTAAATTCAAGTGATGAGGATGCTGGTATTATAGAGGCACTGGTGATGAAGTTTGGGTTGGGGAGTGGAGAATAAGATCATAAGATCACAGGGGTTACAATGCAACTGAGCCTCAAAGCCACTTCTGCTTTGCCCCTCATTTAATGGAGAGCCAGGGCAGTCATACTAAGTTTGAATTTAAGAACGCCTATCCAGTTGAATAGTTCCATTTAAAGGCAGACAGTGTGTTACACTGTTTAATTTGGAGAGGCAGTTTGATCCAGTGAAGGGGTAGACACTGCATGACAAATCTATCCCTTATCTTACTGCTAGTTATTTGTTGGAGTAAATTTAAATTTCTTGCTTTAGTGCTAGCTGGATTGTTTGATTTATTGAGATATAAGATTTTTGGACTACTGGCTCCCTTATGGTCTTAAATGCACAACACAGATCTCTCTGTAAGGAGGCTGTATGAGAATGTGTAGTGGGATAAAGCCTCCAGTTTTAATTTGTAGTTCATTTCTTTTAGGCCCATAATATTTTAATTATAAATGTTGAGGGTCATTCCAGTTACTTGATATGCTTAGTAAAGTACATCCCAAAGGGGGCACTGCATTCAGTGATGGGTGTAATCAAAGTGGAGTACAAGGACAAGAGCACTTATTTTTATCTGGATGACATATCTTTTGCTATGAGCTGTGCAAGAGAATGTTCAAACTACTATTGTATTTTGGTGGTTAAGTTTAAGAGAACTGTCCACACATGACCTTTTCATTTTGAAGCGGTGTTTTAGCTATACTATTAGGCTGGAGCTAGGGGATGCTTACAATGTCACACTTTTTAGCAATGAGCTTGAGCCCAGTTTTAGTGCACCAGCTACTTACAAGTGTGAGCTCATGCTGGAGCTCATGTATGTCAGAGGAGGACTTAACAACAACTCTCAGCTTACAATCATCCACAGATTGTGTTAACCAAAGATTTTTATTTGATAAATAAGAGATCTGTGAAGAAGATGCAGAACAGCTTAGGTCCCTGTGGAACTCACTGATTACCCTTATGCTGTCAGAAAGTGCACACCTTACACTTACTGTGTGAGTCCTCTCTCTAAACCAGTTGGGTATCCATCTAACTACATATGGGTCAACTTGGAGTGCCTTTAACTTGCGTAGTATTTTTTCATGTAGTAGGAACTTGAATACTTTGACAAAGTCAAAGAATGATGTGTATGGCTAGTCCACAGTCTACAGCATGAGTTACCCTCTCAAAGAAGTTTAAAGGATCCATTAGACAGAATCTATTCTTGATAAAGTCAAAGTGGTCAGTTATGATACACTCCATAGCTTTACATGGAAGACTCATGATGTTGATGGGTTTGTAATTTTTAGGGTCTGTGGTGGTGTAACCCTTGTGGAGTGGCATCACAACAGTTGTACCCTACTCCCACAGGACAAAGCCAGTTGTCAGCCTCAGGCTGAAGAGGTTGAGAAGTGAGTCCACTGATGATTGCTTAGTCATATTAATTAGGCAACCAGGTATGCAATCAGGCCACATGGATGAGGTGCTGTTCATTTTAAAGAGTACTTTCATTACTTCCTATTTCATGATGGTCAGCGACATGATTCCATCAGGAATAAGTGAGTTAAAAATACAGTGGATATACAAAGTGTGCTTCAACAAGGTATTAGCTTAAGGGTGTGCACACTCATGCAACCAGCTTATTGTATGTTTTTTTATTTTTTTTATATTTTCCCCTAAAAGATTTGTTTGTTTTTCAATTGAATTGTACAGGTTATATGTCACGTTAATGGTGGGAAAAGTTTTGAAATGATTTATTGTGGTCTCATTTATTTATGTCACAAAAACCAGGCATTTTAACAGCGGTGTGTACACTTTTTATATCCACTGTAGATGTCTTTGGTTTGAAGATGACTCTGAATTTATTAGCCAGTATGTTGGCAATATCTATTGGATTGGAATAGTTAGTACCATTATGAACAACACTCAGAGCTATGCTGAAAGTTGTTTCTTATTTTTCTGACAAGATAGATTTGTAGTTGTCTGTATCTTCAGTAGCTAGTCTGAGTGCAAGGGCTGCTTTTATTTTTCTTATGTCTTTTTTAGTATCTTATTTACCTGTCTGAATCATTTGTTCTGCTATATTGGTTTAGGAGTTTCTTCTTTTCAGAAGCATAGCTGGTATTGCATTAAATTAAAATCGGGATTGGCTGATCTCGCCCCCAACACTCAGTGCCAGAGCAATTAATTACCCCTCTCATCCAACATTAGTTACAGTACTGTTTCTTTTTATTGCATGGTTTATTGATGCTTGAGGATTACCACACTGGCTTGCTTTTAGACCTTCAGGTTATTTTGGATGTGATTGGAACTACCAGCGTAATACATGTGTTCTGATGCGAGTAGAACTTTTCAGTAAAACTCTTTGCAGAACCCGTATTGTAGGCAATACAGTTTTACTTGAATTTAGAGATTTCATCACAGAACTGTAGATTTTTTACAGTTTGAAGTCCTTGAATTATACGATATCTGTTTCCAATGGCTTGGAGAATCTATGGAGAAGGTTACTAGTTTGTGGTCTGATTTGACTAGTAAGGGGGATACCTTGGGGATAGTAGATACAGAAGCTAAATCTGTTAGGACCAGTTCAAGTGTAGTCTGTTCTCTAGTAAGTTATTTAACAATAAGGTCAAGGGAGCTTTAGTGGATTAAATTGAATAATTTTTAGCATAGCCTATGTCAGTGGTATAGACTCCCCCGATAATCATTGTTTAGTTAAAATTACAGAGGATAAAAACATTCCTACTTATATGGAGTTCATCGAGAATATATAAGAATGTGCGATTCTCAGGAAATATGAAGGGAGTTCTATAGTATACTATGAACTGACAGCTGATTTTAATTAGAGTGATTTGAATCTCTGTAAGCTCCACTTGTAGGTTTCTAGGTAACTGTGACTAGATAATGTGGCGTTTAACAAATATGGACGCACCACCATCGTTTCCATCAGGGCTGGTAAGTACAAAACCTGGGAACTGAGGAGAGCTGACTAGGTACTTAAGCTAGGGTTCTGTAACAACATAACACATATACGAGTATGCTCCAAAGGCAGGAGGGCCTCAAGGACCGGCACTTTGTTGTTTAGACATGTAGCATTAAGTAAATGGTTAATTTGTTTTGTAAGTTTTGATGGGAGGTTCATCAGGTAGACCTTCCTAAAAAGGAGCAATGGGGGCTGCAAAAGCTTTCCCCAGTGTAGAAAAGCCAAAACAGTTGTCAGACATCTCATCCCATGCTGACACATCCCTTAGAATGAGACCAAGTCTTTAGCCAGTTGTTAAATCCACCCATTTTTTTACCTTTATATGTAGCATAAGTTTTTCGTGACAGAAGGATTCCACTCAGTACTTGGGACTTTCCTGCATTTGTGACATACATGAAGAGCTCTACCATGTCTGTCTTTGTATCCTGCAGGGTTTCACATGCCAGGATATTTAGCCCAATATGGGCCACCACCATTGTATGCATATCTGTCTGTCAAGACGTAGTTAAAAATATAAAATCACAGGGAGAACTCTTAGATTAACTAGAATTTCAAACAGTATGATACTCTAACAGCCAGGTGATTGTTCAAGACACTAAGCCAGTAATGTTAACCAAACAAACTAAAAATTATAACATTTGATAGAATAAGCAAAAAAGTACTGAAAATGCAAAACAGCTATAATACAAAAAATTAAGTATTTATAACTGAAATTCATGTGGAGTTTAAACTTGAAAATGCCAAAAAATCCACTCTCTGCACATGTGTTTCAGCTCATCCACCTGGGTTATTGGGAACAGACACAGGCAAATGGCTAAAACATTGATATGTTGAGGGAAAAGTGAAAGAGCCAATGAAAAGACAGTTATAACTCCAGCTAACAATGTTCACCACTCAGAAATAGCAGAAAATTATTTCCTGTCATCAAATAAGAACTATGGAAAACCAACTGGAACTGTACTTTTATGTAAGATTAAGCTGCAAACATGGAGAAAAAATAGTAGAAAGTCATGGGGAAACACTTTTACTTGCAAAACAGAGATGCTATCAGTGTAACAAAATGAAGGCTTTATTAAATTAGAGGTGTGACTAGATATTCTGGTACCTCATACTGTCCTGTGATGTGGTACACCCTATCAACTCTAATTCTTCTTTCTTTTTAAACTCTGACAATTGCTTTCAATATCTGTTGCAAGCAGCTGCTACAGATTATGACACACAGAGCTTTAAAGCACATCAGTTCTTAAAAAATAATATTTTTCCCTTTAAATTGTAGCAAACTACAGTGTAATATGCAGCTGCTACACTTTATACCACACATGGAGCATTAAACCACAAGAAAACCAAATGAAACTGTACATTAGTAAAAGATTCCATTGAAAAAGAAAGGGACATCACTTTCTTTAGCATAATGGGAGCACTCTGTGTAACAAAATGGAAAATCTACAACGCAATAACGAACCACGAAAGTATAAACTTTATTACATAAACCTGGTAAGTGCTTTCATTCCAAAAGGAACTTCTTCAGACCAAGTCAAAGACTTAAAAAAACTTATTTAAACAATTACATCAGAAACAGCTGACCAAAGTGAATCAATGAATTAACCCTTTCCTTTTTAAGACTACCTTGTAATTTGAAATGGAAAATCTATTAAAAACATAAACAGTCTGGATGCTAAACAAATGCACAATATAAGGAATTTTAACTGAAACTGTAATTTAATGTAAAAATCTAGAAAAGTGTAAAAAGTCACAAGGAGAGCACTTACATTAACTAGAATATGGTGCAACCTGATCCTCTAGCAACAAAGTGACTGTTTGAGAAACAAAACCAGTGATTTTTGACAAACTGTAGAAAAGGGATACCATTTCTTAAAATAAACACACAATTCTGAAATAACCAAATGTGCACAAATTCATTAGGTTTGGGTCGGAGATTGCTCTGTAAGCCAGGCATAAGACAACCCTAAGAAGTCTATGCGATACTGAGTGTTTAGTTGGTGACTGTAAGGCATGTGCTGGAGTCCCTTGATCTTCTTAGTTAGAAACCTCTGAGGTCTCTTAAATTGCTGCAGGTGCTTTGTATGGTTCATACCAAAAGGGGTGTTATAGTCAATTATGGGCCTGATTAGTGACGAGTATAGAGGGGTTATAACCTCCTTTGCTCTAGAGGCGATACCTTTGCTAATCAAGTGTGCTACGTAGAAAGCATTCCTTACTACTGTAGACACATGGGGGTGAAAGTTAAGGTTGCAGTCTGCTTGTAATCCCAGATCTCTTAACACTTTGTAGGTACATAGGGTGGTGGTGTTAATCTGATAGTGTGAAGGGACATTGTTTTTACAGAAGGGAATGATGATGCATTTCTTTGCATTCAGTTTGAGACCATGACTAAGACACCAGTTGTTGGTCTGTGTAAGACCCTCCTGAAGTATACTGACATAATTTGGGGATTCAATAATTACACCCAGTTTGCAGTGGGTCTATATTACAACATCGAACTAAAACAAGTTTGAATGTTGGAATATCGAACCCTAAATTCCAAAAGTTGAAAATAGCAAAGCCACAACACATCAACTTTTTTCCTAGGGAAAAAAAAATCGGTGGGCCATTTTCATGGCTTTGCTATTTCCTCCACTGTGGTGCGATCTCAGATTTGGTATATTTAAGTAGGGGGTGTGTGGGGGGAACATCCCCCCACATTAGGGGTGTGTGGGGCAAAGCCCCCCAGTTTAGTTTAAGTTTAAGGTTAATTTTTCTTTTTTTTGGTCACGGAACAGCGATTTTTTTCCCCTGGGAAAAAAATCACTGTTCTGCGTTTTCGGTTTTGTTGGGTTTCGAACTTTAGGGTTTGAAATTACAACGATCGAACTTTTCTAAGTTCGATGTTGTGATATAGACCCATTTGCAGTCATTTGCAAACTTGGTCAGCCACAGCTCCTTAGTTTTGGCCTGAACTTCTGAGAAGTATATACCAAACAGTAGGGGGCCCAGTACTGACCTTTGTGGCACCCCGCTGGTGACAGGTCTGCTGGTGGATGTGGAGCCACCCACTTTGATAGTGTGTGACTGGTTTGTGAGCCATTTGGCTACCCATCTTACAACAAAGGGGTTTACATGCAGTTTGCTAAGTTTATCTGTAATGCCTGAGTGTAGGATTGTGTCAAAGGTCTTTGCCAAGTTGAGGTATGCTGTGTGCACAGATTTGTACTTGTCAGTGGTCTGGTCACATTTTCAAAGAAATCCACCAGGTTTTAACAGACATGTTCTGCTTTTGACGAAGCTGAATTGGGTCAGATCCAGGGTTTGTAGGTGACCTATGTCTTTATTTATGAGGTCCATGTTGATATATTCCGTGGCTCTACATATGAGGATGGTCAGACTTATGGGTCTATAATTCCTTGGGTCTGTTGTTAAGCCACCTTTGTGGAGGGAAATAGCTGTTGCTGTTCTCCATTCAGCAGGAACAAAGCTAGTGGTTAGGCTGTGACTGAATAGGGTACTTAATGGTGATGCTAGTTCACGTTTTAAGATTGTTTAGAAGACAGCTTGGGATGCTGTCTGATCCCACAGAGGCTGTGTTTTTTTGCCTCAGACAAGGCTTTCATGACCTGCTGTTTGGATATGTAGGATGGAATGAAATTGGGGGACGATTTGTGATAAGTTTGGAGGGGATAAGGGAGTGAAATTTTAACCAAATCTGTTTGCTAGCAGGTTTGTGCAGCATCAGTGTGTGTGTGATACCGTTAGTCACTAGTTTGGCACATGCTTGTCTCCTACCTTTTAAGCTATGTACATAGCTGTAAAAGGCCTTATGAGTATCCTTGGCTGTGATTGCTAATTTTTTTCTGAAAGCTATGCTTAGAGGATTTGACTTGTTGTCCTATTTGCCTGTTGAGATTGAAGAGGGTGCTTTTCCATTGTTGTGGCCTCCCCTTAGTTTTCTTAGACAGCAACTTTTTCCATTTGTTGTAAAGTTTGTTGATGCTGGATGTCCACCAGGCCGTTTTTTTTTTTTTTTTTTTTTTTTTTTTTACTTGGGGCTCTGGCTTTGATTCTCTCTGGAACAGCAAAGTCAATACCCTTATACAAGTGATTATTCAGGCTTTACTGTAAGCTTTGGTATGGTTACCACTTCCAGCTGGGAGTGGGGCTTGGAATGTATTTATACCTTCCCCTAGGAGAGTATAGTTTGCTTTTATGAAGTTTATAAGCCTGACTTTACACCTTGTGAGTTCCCAGTTTGAAGCAACTGATTTGTGGTCAGATTTAACTAATGAGGTTCCGACAATTGCAGTGGTGCATCTGGTTGTCATGTTACTGAGGACCAGATCTAGTAACTTTGTTCCTTTTGTTGGGGTTTGAACAATTTTGTTCCAGGGCATTTGAGTTAACAAAGTCAAGGAACTTTTGTGCTAGTGAGTTATGGCTAGAGTAGGTTTCCCAGTTGATGGTGGGATAATTGAAATCCCCCATGATCAGAGTGTTTGGCAGTGTTTGGATTGACTCCAGTTTGGTCAAGTAGGCCTTGCGCACATCACTATCCATGGAGGGGGATCTATAACTAGCTATGACTTGAATGGGGGGGGGGGGTCTTACCCACAGCAATCTGAACCTGGAGTAACTCCATGGAGTTGTCCAGTCTAACTAGTCTGCAGGTGACTTTATCTGTAATTAGATTATTAGTATTAGAGTTAGTAGTATTGAATATGGCAGGATTTATTGGTAGAGATTGCAGATATGCAATATTAGAGGTATTAAAGTTATTAGTATTGAAAATGGAGGGTTTATTGGTAGAGACTACAAATATGCAGTATTACAGGTATGATGGAAGGATTTATTGGTAAGATTGCAGATATGCAGTATTAGAGGTATTAGAGTTATTAGTATTGAATATGGAAGGATTTATTGATAGAGACCACAGATATGCAGTATTTACAGGTATTATGGAAGGATTTATTGGTAAGATTGCAGATATGCAGTAGTGGAGGTATTAGCGTTATTAGTATTGAATATGGAAGGATTTATTGGTAGAGATTGCAGATATGCAGTATTAGAGGTAGAAGAGTTGTTAGTGTTGAACAAGGAAGGATTCAGGGGTAGAGATCACAGGTATACAATATTACAGGTAGTAGAGTTGGTAGTGTTTAATATGGAATGATTCAAGGGTAGAGATCGCAGGTGTACAGTATTACAGGTAGAAGAGTTGGTAGTGTTTAATGTGGAATGATTCAGGAGTAGAGATCGCAGTTATACAGTATTACAGGTAGAAGAGTTGGTAGTGTTTAATGTGAAATGATTCAGGAGTAGAGATCGCAGGTGTACAGTATTACAGGTAGAAGAGTTGGTAGTGTTTAATGTGGAATGATTCAGGAGTAGAGATCGCAGGTGTACAGTATTACAGGTAGAAGAGTTGGTAGTGTTTAATATGTAAGGATTCAGGGGTAGAAATCACAGGTGTATAGTATTATATGTAGAAGATTTGGAGGTGTTGAATATGGACAGAAGAACCAAGACAACAATGTAACCACAGTCCATAAGACAAAAATGTCTTAGTAATATGAAATAGCAACACAGGTGCAACATGACTCGAACAGGCACAAAAAAGGTTTATTGAATGACTACTATAAAATAGTATAAAAACAACGGTTAAGCACTTTCATCTGAACTATGCAGACTTCATCAGAACAAGTTCGTACAAAATCATAGCCTAATTTATAAACTTTTTGGTGCCAAAAACACCATATAGTCCACATTTAAAATGACAGTACATCGCTTGTGCATACATGTACCATAGCATGGCTTTCCACTACAATCGTTTAAAAACATAAAAAACTAAAAAATATCACTTGTTCAAATTGTTCCAATTGCTCAAATTATTCAAATGGTAATAAATAATAAATAATGAAGAATAAAATGAATCTATTAAAAATCAATCCATTAAAACTACCTGTAGTACATGTTAAATTATTTTATAAAAATCCTTTTAATATGAAAGGATTCAGGAGTAGAGATCACAGGTGTACAGTATTACAGGTAGAAGAGTTGGTAGTGTTTAATATGGAAGGATTCAGGAGTAGAAATTGTAAGTGTACAGTATTATAAGTAGAAGAGTTGGTAGTGTTGAATATGGGAGGATTTAGCAGCTCAGTAGAATTTGGCAGTCACAGCCAGCTAGCTGCACATGCGTATATCAAGGGATGACAGGAGAGAGTCAAAGAGTGTACAGGTATCTAATGGACAACCTCACAGTTTCTAAAGTCTTAAAAATTATGTTACATAAATAACCACATGAGATAAACATTTAGATAAAAAGGACTCTATTGATATGATATGACTGATAGCCAGTAGGGACTGGACATAGTAGCAGGTTATTTTCTGTGGGGTGGGCAATGTCTTACAGACTGTACAGCTCTACCATGTACAGCGTGAGATGCAACCTTTGATTTGCTAGTGCCAAACCAACTAGATGACAAAGACTGTATTGCCTTACAGAATATCAAGAATATAGATTTATTATCTGACAAAACAGGGATTTGATGTAACAATTACAGTAAGTTTAGTATTAAAGTATTAGTTATTGTGCAGTTGTGCAGAGTTGTAAAGTAAATAAGCACAGACGTGACTGAAGTAATTGTATGGGCCACTGTGCACTTGCGACCCACCAGTTATAGGTTCATAGGTAGGTACTAGGCTATCGGCCCTGGGGCCTATACAAGCCCAGCCAAAAAGGTACCCTGGCTTTTGCCACCCAAGAAAATGATTTTCCTGTGCCATGTCGAGCAGAGCCACAGAGGTGATCCCAGGGGTGAATTTCCTATTTCCCATCCAATCATCACGATTTTTCTTGAAGAGTGCTAATGAGGAGCTTTGTTTGATATAGATAGGTAGCTTATTCCAGAGTATGGAAAGTCTCTGGGACAGGAATCTATCCCTCCGGCATGTTCTGTTTATTGTGATGACAAGGTTTAGGTCCCTAGAGCATGTAGCTCGGAAGGATTGGGATTTCTTCAAGTGGAGCATGTCCAAGAGCTCTGGGTTTGACATAGCTTTGTATGTTAAGCAGAGATCACCTCTGAGTAGGCGATGTGCGATGGAGTAAAGCTGAAGTTTTTTGAGACAGTCTGCGTAGGGCATCTGTTTGAGGCCGGTAATCCTCTTTGTGAGGTATTTCTGTGGCCTTTCCAGTTGTTGTAGATGTCTTGTGAGGTACATACCAAAAGGGGTGTTGTACTCTATAATGAGTGTTGAGTAGAGGGGAACAATGACATCTTTTTTTCTGCATGAGAAACCTTTTGTGATGAGGTGTGCCATGTAGAAGGATTTCCTGACTACTGTGGCAATGTGATTATCAAAGGAGAGACTATTGTCCACCTGGCTCCCAAGGTCTCTTATCACACATTCGGCATTAAGTAGACTGCTGTTTATGTGGTAGTTCATGGGTACAGAGTTTTTTACCAAAGGGGATGACAATGCACATTTTGGCATTGAGCTTGAGGCCACGACTCTGACATCAGGCATCTGTCTCAGTGAGGCCCTTCTGTAGGATGTCCACATCATTTGGGTACCCGACTATGGCTCCTAGTTTACAGTCATCTGTGAACTTCATTAGCCAGAGGCCTTCTGTGTTAGCCTGTACTTCAGAGAAGTAGATACCAAACAGAAGAGGTCCCAGGACTGAACCCTGTGGTACTTCACTTGTCACTGGTTTGAAGTAAGATTTGGAGACTGCAACTTTTACAGTGTGGGTTCTGTCAGTGAGCCAGTTGGCAACCCTTCTTGTGACATAGGGATTTATACCTAGTTTAGTGAGTTTAGCTATAATTCCAGAATGAGGGATGGTGTTGAAAGCCTTGGTGAGGTCAAGATAGGCTGTGTGAACCACTTATCCTCATCTACAGCTTTGGTGACTGCCTCAAAGAAGTCAATCAGGTTCAGAAGGCATGATCTGCCTTTCACAAACCCGAACTGGGTGGGCTCCAGAGTTTGGAGGTAACCAATGTCTTTGTTAATGAGTTCCATGATGATACGTTCCATGGCCTTGCTGGCCTGGCTCATCAGGTTAATAGGGCGATAGTTCCCAGGAACAGTGGTGGCTCCTCCTTTGTGGAGTGGGATAACTGTTGCTGTGCACCATTCAGTGGGCACAAAGCCTGACATGAGACTATGATTGAATATGCTGCTTAGGTGGGGAGCCAGTTCGTTCTGAAGTTCGTGTAAAACGCAGCCTTGGATGTTGCCAGTCCCATGGATGCTGTGTTTTAGGTTTTACAGAGAGCAGCTTTCACCTGCATAGATGTGATTACAGTGACTCTGCATTCTTCCTGTATAGATATGGTCCCTTTAGGGGGTGAGAAGGGGGTAAAGTTAGCACTGAACCTATCTGCCCGGATGTTGGCAATATCAGTTGGTTCTGTAATTTTCATGCCGTTGTGCTGTAACTCAGAGCAGATCTGATTGTTGCCATTGAGATTCTTGACATAGCTATAGAATGCTTTGTGGTTGCCCTTAGAATCAGTGGCAATTTTGTTTTTGTAGCTAGCTTTGAAGGATCTTATAAGGGATCTCAGCTTCTTACTGAGGCTAACCTGGGAGCTCCTCCACTCATGGGATTTTACTCTCTTTTGCAACAGTTTCTTCCTTCTGTTGTAGAGTTTGTTTATGGCAGGGGACCGCCAGATTGGCTTCCTTTTTTTGCAGGATAGCATCTTTGTTCTGCTGGGGATAGCATGATCCATGCACTCGTGTAAGTGCTTATAGACTGCATTTGTGTATGATTCAGCAGTCGTAACTGTATTGTCCATTTGCATGGGTGTCATGAAGTTCACCACTTCTGTCTTAAGAAGCATGAAGTTGGCTTTGGAGAAATTTTTTACCATGGTTTCCTTAATGGTGGGTGGGGGCGGGATGCAGATATCTAGGGTGATTAGCTTATGGTCGGATCTGACCAACGAGGAGTTGATTTCAGGTGTGGAACACCGGTCACTCATGTTGGTAATGACTAGGTCTAGGATATTGTTGCCCCTGGTGGGGGTGTGGATAAGTTGATCCAGGGCATTGGAATTTATGAATTCCGGAAAGCATTGAGTGAAGAAGTTGGTACATGAGTAGTTTTCCCAGGTAATGGTCCATTAGTTGAAATCGCCCATTATTAGGGTGTTTGGTTGAACCCTTATATTTTCCAGTATATCAAGAAAAGAGGAGTGGGAATTTGGGGGCATGGTGGGGGATCTGTAGCAAGCTACAATTTGGATTGCAGTTTTGCCCAGAGTTAGTAGCACTTGGATAACCTCGGATGCATTATGCTGCGCAACTAGCCTGGAGGTGTGGATATCCTTAATGAATATGGACTCACCTCTGCCTTTGGTGTTCTAGTCCAGGTAAGATGACCGAAAAGTGTGGTATGAGTTATAGCCTGGTAATGCAGATGTGCTCTCTAGAGCCTTGAACCAGGTCTCAGTCACTGCACAGATGTCGATATTCTCCATTTTAAGGAGTGCCACGAGTGAGTGCATTTTGAGATTTAGACTTCTAGCATTGAGTAGCATTACCTTCAGTTTTTGCTTGCCTGTTCCTGTTATGGTGGTGAATTTGTCATTTGAACCTTGCCTAAAAAAGGCAGTATAGAGGCGGGAAGAGCCTTAGCCAGTATCCTGAATCCCAGGGCCAACAGGTGCAGGCCATCTCTGGCAAAGCATCGTGGTCTGTCAACCATGTCATCCCAGGCAGACAGATAGTGGATCCCCTTAAAATGACACCAGAAGCTAAGCCAATTGTTGAAGTCAATCATTTTGTCCTTGTACTGGGTGATGGCAGGATGCTACGCAGGGCTAGGGTTATAACTGCCTGGGCTACAAGATCGGAGAGCTTTTCCATGTCTCTTTTCATGTAGTCCAGGGAGGTACATCTCAGGTTGTTCACACCAGCATGGACAATGACAGAGTCATATTTGTACTTGTTGTGGAGTGACCTGAATGCGTGGGTTATGTGGTGGAAACTGGCACTCGACAGGCAGCTGACAGTAACCTTTTCCTTGTTTAGCCTGGTGAGTGGCACATCAGTGTGCCTGACTATAGAGTCACCTATGACTAGTGTGTTGGGTATGTTGGTTTGCCATATGGGCTGTGGTTTATTGGCACACTGAGTCTGTGGGCTATATGTCATTTGGGTTGTGTTGGGGGTAGGTTGCTTGCGTTTCTACTTTGGAGGTCTCTGTTGCTTGAGCAGATTATTATTGAGAGCCTCTGCGAATGTGTTTGTCTTTCTACGTGTGGATTTTGGTGGTGTAGGTTTAGTGGGACTATGTGATGAGTGATATAGTTTTATATATATATATATATATATATATATATATATATATATATATATATATATAAAATACAGCTCTGAAGTAAGTTCTAGGGTAAAACATTGACTAGATAATAACACAGAGGGTTATGAACGGGTCTCCAATCATAGCTATATTATTATGTGTTTGAGACATGAATGCCAAGAAGTTCATCTTGAGAGCAAAGCTTGAAAGGTGAATCTTGGCATCCATGTTGAGAACACGTAGTAAGTATTAGGATTGATGATACTCGATCATAACTCTATAGTTTTATCTACCTTATGTACTACCAGATACAAAAGAAAAAAGTACAACATTTTACTGGGTTTGAAAGCCAGTAAAGCACTTAGTGGGTGCAGGTGCACAGATGACGTGCATAGAAAAACTAGAGGAAAAAGTCAGGGGAGCTTTTTAAATCCTGTTGTAATTAAGATACTTACAGAATGACATCTGTAAAATTCCATGCACAGAATATGAGGCAAGCTATTCAGGAACAATTCCGAGGGAAAGAATATATTTTCCAAGAGACCTAATCTTAACAACACTAAGAGAGTGTATAACAATTCTTACCCCTGAAAGCTCTGTTATGGTCATGTCTCACCTGAAGCATCTAACAGGTTTTCTTTTTTTCTGGTTTTGGGAGCGTAATCAAGACACTCCATGTACTACATATGATATAGCAATTAGCTACATAGACTGAAGAAAGGATAGTAAGTAGTTAGTATTACGGTGATCAATGCTCATTAGGGTCATATCAAGGCCTTTCTAATTTTTTTGTAGCAGATGTAGGAAGAATACTATGCATTTATACATAGCATACATGCACACTACAAGTTGATGAAAAGACAAACGTGGACTTTGCAAGTATGGAGAAATGGTATACACATTTATTCAAATTTACTTGAAAAAAACTGTACAATGCACTTAGAAAGTAAAAATATGTGAGAGGAGTATAGAATTGGAGGAAAAGCTATAGCAGTAAAAAAGTGAGTGAACAAACACACACAGCATGTGTTCTCATGAAGCAGCAACAAAGCTAGTGCATTAAATAAGAATTATGATGGAAATGCATCAACACAAGCAAAAACAAACTGTCATTCTCCCTGTTATGGATAGCTGATGAAACTAGATCCACAATGTTGTCTGCGGTTCTGGAGAAATTGATCTTTATAAACACAGACAGAGCAAAATTATCTCAGATGAGAAAAACAAGCATATAGTACCACCTGCTCAGTGACTCATATAAAAAGAGAGGAAAATGAACTGGGAAGGAAGAACATGTACCAGAAACCTTAAGGACACACAGGGGAAGCAGCAAGAGTCCTCAGGTGAACTGCCATAAAACAGAGAGATGTGTGGGAAAAAAACAACGCTCTGAAGGTAAGAGTCAAAAGGTGAGGAAATGCAAAAATTCATGGAACAGATACAAGGCAGTTTTCATGAGAGGATGGGAAAATAAGCTGTTGATTAATCAGGGTTTGCAGTTTATCCATTCAGTAGAAAAATAGGAACATGAGCAGAGTAGACTGACCAGGTAGTTTTTGCCTTGTTTCCTAGTCTATGTTTCTCTGAAATGCACTTCACATTAAGTATAAAAAATAATAAAGGCACAATGGATAGAAAGACTTTGTTTACACATACACTTTACATTTTCAAACATTGCTGTAGACTTTATGATTCATCCTGTACCATGAGACGGTGCTGCATTCTTGAAAGCATTTATCTCCTTGCCCTTGTATCATTGGAATACTGATTATTCTGAAATTTATAATTACAGAGTACTTTGATTATTTTGAAATATCTTTGGTTAATTCATGCATCTAGTTCTGCTATTCCAGAACTTACAAGTTTATTGGCTTTCATCATCCATTGCAGTCATACTGTATCCAACACCTGTAGAGTTAGTGACCCCATTAACAGCCAACACTATCCTTGGAGTTTACTAGGCTAATAGGGAAGGGAAGTAGATTGACAGGCCTTTCTTCCATATCTCACGCACACACACACACACACACACACACACACACACACACACACACACACACACACACACACACACACACACACACACACACACACACACACACACACACACACACACTGACAGACAATACACATTTACTAATACCCTTACCATATCTTTAGGATGAGGAAGGAAACCATGGAACCCAGAAAAAAAGCAAATGAACACAAACAGGATATGGTGACTCCATAGAGAAGGTACCCTAGCCAATAAACAAACTGGGGAAAGTACAGTTGTGTGCACTTACTATAAATGTAGATGTTTGAGTGTATTCACTGTTGCAGTCATTACATTTGGGTTGTCTGCTTGCAGGTAGTCCTCAGTCGGCCTGATTAACAAAGTCTTGGGTCTTGCATTGGTTGCTGTCCCTTCTTTCATGACGTTAGGTTGTCAGGGGTATAAAACCTGCAGCCGATGTCATTACATAAGTTTTTCTTGCCCCAGATGTCAGGTGCCCCCATAATGGGGAGCAATTAAATATAAAAGTACAATGATATACCTCCAACAAAAAGGCAAATACACCAAAGAGGCTTTTAAGCATAGTAAAGGAAAGTAGAGGTATAGCCAAATGAAGTTAGGTGGCTGGGGGGTGGGTAACCAGGACTGCAACAGTGAATTCACTCAGACATGTACATTTATGGTAAGTGTGCACAACTGTACTATGTTCTTCATGTTTCATTGTTGCAGTCATTACGTTTGGGTAGATTCACAAAGCTGTGGTTGGGAGGAGGAATTTAGATAGCATTAGGACCAGCTATAAGGCCCTGCAAGACTGCAGTGGCAAATCCAGCTCTGGATTTAGAGAAAACTGGCAAATGGTAATGCTTGGTGAAAGTATGTACAGAACTCCAGGTAGCAGCTTCTAGGATGTCCCTGGAAGGGATACCCCTGAGAAAGACTGTAGAGGTAGATGCAGCCCTGGTGGAGTGAGGTCTGATCCCCTGGGGGATAGGTTTTCCATGGTGTTTATAGCAGAAATGAATGCAATGACCTATCCATTTAGAAATGGTTTGCTTTGAAATAGCCTTCCCGTCTGCCCCTGGAGCAAATGCTACCAGCAGTTGTTCAGATTTCCTTTGAGATGTAGTCCTGTTCAAGTAGAATCTGAGTTGTCTGTGCACATCTAAGGAATGCAGTATCCGTTCCCCTTTGTTCTGTGGATTGGGAAAGAAGGTTGGCAAATGAATGGACTGATTAAGAGCCACACTGGATACCACCTTGGGCATGAAGGATGGATTGGTTCTGAGGGACACCCTGTCCGCATGAAAGATGATGAAAGGCTCCACTGCCATAAGGGCCTGTAATCCAGATACCCTTCTAGCTGAAGTGATTGCTAAAAAGAAAGCTGTTTTTCAAGAAAGAAATTTTAAGTCTGCAGTAGCAGCTGGCTCGAAAGGAGGTAAAGTGTGTTTCTCCAAAACAAAGTAAAGTCTCCTGGGTGGTCTCAAATTTTTGGCCCCTCTGAGGAACTGTATGAGCAGTGGATTAGAGAAGAAGGGGGGGGTGCTGTGTTATAATGAGCTGAAATGGCTGAGGCATGGATTTTAATGGAGGAAAAAAGACAGGAACTTGTGAAGCATTTCAGTTAAGTATTGTAAAATCTGAGGTAAATTGGCCACTGATGTGCTCATCCCTTGAGATTGGTTCCGAGCACAGAATCTTTTCCATTTTTCAGCATAGGATTTTCTAGTGCTAGGCCTCCTTGCCTCTGAAATGATATCTATCACAGGTTTACTGAGGGATGGCAAAGGAGCGATTATGTAATTAGCCAGGCTGCAAGGTTCAGTGTTAGAAGCTGAGGGTGCAGAATCTGGTTCTCCTGCTGAGACAACAGGGAAGGAGTCTGAGGCAGGTGCCATGGGGATAACCGTGACACACTGAGTAGAAGGGGGTACCAGTGTTGGCATGGCCAGTCTGGAACAATTAAAATCATCCTTGGTTTGTCCTGTTTGATTTTTAGTAGTACTTTGGAGAGCAGGAGCAGAGGGGGGAAGGCATAGACTGATAGGTTTTTCCAGCTGAAGGACAGAGCATACACTTTCCAGGCTTGTTTGTGGGGATTCCTTGTGCAAAATGTGTCCAATTGGTAGTTCCGGGGATAGGCAAACAGGTCTATATCTGGGCTTCTCCATTTGCTTGTCAACATGGTGAAAATCCTTAGTTCCAGTTTCCACTTGTGTGGGTCCATGAGGTTTCTGCTTAGTGCAAAGTCCAGATGATTCAAAAGTATGTCCTGTCTTTCTGCCTGAATTAGACAATCGTCCAGGTATGGGTATATTTGAATATTTTTTTGCCTGCAAAATGCAATGACTGGAACTAGGCACTTTGTGAATATCCTGGATGCAGTGGATAAGCCAAAGGGCAGTGCAGAGAACTGATAGTGCGTGTAGCCTGCTTTGAAGCATAGGTATCTTCTGCAAGATTTCCTGATTGGGATGTGCAGGTATGCTTCTTTTAAATCTAGTGTTGCCAACCAGGCATCTTTGCCTAGCATAGGAAGTAATTGCTGAAGAGTCAGCATCTTGAATTTTGGAATCTCCAAAAAGGTGTTTAGAGTAGACAGGTCCAGGATAGGACGCCATGAATTGTCTTTTCTGGGTTGAGTAGAAACCTTGTCCCTTCTCCTCTTCTGGTATCAGTTTTTATGAGCCATTTCTCATTAATTAGGTAATGGGATTATTAAGTAATGGGTTTTATTGGTTGGTTTCAACCATATGAGTGTATAAAATGTGGTTTTCAAAATGAATGGTTGTCTGATGAAGTCTTACAGTTTTTTGTGGACGAAAACGCATACTGATTTTTTAAAAGCGTTTACGTTTTATTCGTGTACAATATTGCATTGGTGAATAAAATCTTTGTGTTCGACTGTTGAAGGACTGTTTCCGTGGTTTTGGATTATTGGTTTATTTTTTCGAATTTGGCGCCTATTTGTGGTTTTGGTTTGTTACGGCGCTATTCATGGATAGCAGTTCGACAACGTTGAACCGGGAAGAAGTGGGACAGACCCGCAAATTAATTGGACAACTCACAGAGCTAATTGAGCTCCTTACCCTGCTCTGTTCGGTGCTAGTTGGGAGTCGGAGACATAATGAAGGTGAAGATATGTCCGAAGGGACGGAAGGAGGAGGGCTTTCTAAGCACAAACGGAAGAGACATCACATTGAGCAGAGCCCTGCACGGATGGAGGAAGCAGAACCGAATGGTAGCGACTTCAATCCGGCCGATACACCTCTGGCTTTACAACCTTTCAACCAACAGCACAATGTTAACGAGAGTCGGGGTATGGATGATATTCGGAGAACTCACAAGGACTGTTCAGGCTCAAAAGCCTCAGGTACTGTTCCCACTGCTTTTGACAATTTTAATGTGCAGGAATGGTTAAAAAATCCTACAAATTTGAGTATGCACAGAGCACAGGATGGTGCACCAGTGGATGGTGACTCCTATGCTTTGAAACTTGACAAACTGGCTGGACTAATGCATAAACACAAAATGTTGAACATTGAAAACTGTTACCTTTTGGAATGCATTAAGCAAAAAATAGTACCTAAGGGTTTAAGGGTTTGGAAGTACCCTAATAATGTGGAACCGGGTACCGCATTTCACACAGAACTTATTAGTATTTTCAATGATTGTGGCATCAATATTTTGAGACTTATTATAAAGGAGAACAACAGGAAGTTAGAAAATTTAGAAGAAGAAATAACTGTGTTAGATGATTTTATTAAGAAAGATATGTTATTTGAAATTAGAAGTGAAAAAGAAAGATATTACAGGATAGGCTCAGACATAGATGCCAAATGTATTTCACTTAAACAAAGAAAGATTAATAAACTGAGGAGGGACATTGAAGATTATGAAAATGATGTTAGTTACCCGAAACCACCCTCTGTAAAATGGGATCACAATGGCAGGGTGAATAACAACAACAAGGGTAACAACAGAAATGATTTTAGAGCTTTTTCCAATAATTTTTATGACAGGATGGACTATGATTTTGAATTTCCTCCATTAATGAATGAAAGACCGCAACAAGAAATTAATAAACGCTTTCAAAATTTTCAGCAGAGGGGAGGGAGAAGAGGGAGAGGGAGGTATTAGTTAATTCTATATGCACCCTTACCCCAACCCCTATTTCTTCCCCTACTCAGAATATGACCCTTGTACCCCAACCTATAGTACGCCATGGGTTGGATGAAGGAATATTACAAACAGGTACTACTTATTCATTAAATAATTTCTCTATTTATAATTTTAGCAATATTTCTATTAATAAAATTCACTTTGATGTTCTTAGTAAAGGTTTTAAATATATTCCTAATACTAAAGGTGACATAGTTCAAACCATAATAGATATGAAATTGTTTTTGAGAAAAGTGAACCTACAAGTCACATTACCCCCCAGGAGATTGGACCTTGGTTCCCAGCAACAAGTATTAACCAGAAAAAGTACATTTAATCCCCCATATCACCCCCAAATAAGAAATTTGGATTCCGTTCTGGAAAAGAAAATCAGAAAAGAATTTAAATTCAATATTAAGGAGAACAATATAACGGAAGAAGAATCTAAGATGTTGAATGAGTTAAGACAGAACAATCAAATAAGGATTATGAAACCTGATAAGGGGGGAGGGGTGGTCATCATGGAAAACATTATCTATGATGGAAAAATGAACACCATCCTAGGTGATGACAACAAATACAGGATAGTTTCTCAGAATGAGGTTCTTTTGGCATACCAGAAAATAGACAACACTTTAAACAATATGCTTATGGAGGGCACTATTGATGTGAAATTGCATCAATTTCTTTATGTACCGAAACCGAGGATACCCATTATTTTTGGTATACCGAAGGTACATAAAAATGTTAGTGATCCCCCCTTGAGACCTATAGTGGCAGCTGATGGCTCCAAGACTCTCCCTATGGCCAAATATGTGGACATTACAACAAAACATTTGTGTAATACTAACAAATACATTCTTAAGGATTCTTGGGACCTATTGAAGAACATTAATCCTGAATTATTAACTAATGACCTACTTTTTGTGACAATAGATGTCATAGACTTATTTTCATGTATACCTCATGATGAAGGGATGAGGTTTTTTGAAGACATGGTATTTTTAGACAACAAACTTACACATTTAGAGAAAGTAGCAGTAGTTGAATTAGTTGAAGTTGTACTAAGGAACAATTTTATTGGATTCAATAATGAATACTATCAACAAATAAGTGGTGTAGCAATGGGTGCGGCTTGCGCACCCACTTATGCTAACATTGTATTAGCAGCATGGGAATCTAATTTTGTTCTTAATTCTGGTTATGAGCAATATTGGACGCTTTACAGGCGCTTTTTAGATGATATTGTCATTTTTTGGAAGGGGGGTGTCGAGAAATTTTTAGAGTTTTTTACTTATCTTCAGAACACCACCAACTTTTTAAAATTTACATACACTATGTCCCCTGACAGATTGCAATACTTAGATGTGGAAATATATAAGAATGGGAATAATACGGACTTTGAAACTAAGGTTTTTAGAAAAAGCACCTTCTGCAATTCTTTTTTACATTTCACTAGTGCACACCCCCCACACTGCAAAAGGAATATTGTTAAAGGACAATTTGTGAGGGGGTGTCGCATGACTAGTAAGAATGAGGATTTTGTTAAGGAATGCAATACACTAGAAGGAATGTTTTTAGCTAGGGGCTATCCACAAGAGTTCATCTCTAATATTAGAAAGGAAGTGGAACTTAACAGATCTACAAAATTCAAGCCAATTAAGGGCACAGGACTTATCTGTTCAGATTTTAATATTCCGCCCCAGGAGAAAATGAATAATATTAGGGATATGGAGGAATGTCAATACAAATCAGCTTTAGTTATGGAATTTAATTCATTCAATATTGAAGTGAAAAAGATTTTTCAGAGGGAATGGACCAGTTTCATTTCCTTTTCTGACCTTCAGAATATTAATAAAGATATGCCAAAAATAGTTTATAAAAATGGCAGAAGTATAAAAAAGTTGTTAGAACACAACAAATGGAATACTAGAGAAGACTCTTCTAATATGGCCTTACCTGACATAAGGTACGGAACATATCAGTGTGGTCATTGCAACCAATGTCCATACATTAGTAATAAGGCTATGGTTGCCATAACAGCAAGGGATTACAATATAAATGCAACAGGTCACTTTAACTGTGATTCTCAAGGTGTGGTATACGTAGCTCTGTGTTCACAATGCAATTCCTACTATGTAGGAAAAACAGAAAGAGCATTGAGAAAGAGAATCTATGAACACATCTACGAAATATCAAAGAAAAAAGAAACAAATGCTTTATACAAGCATACCTTAGTTTGTGAGAATTCTAGTTTTTCTTTCTTTGTGGCAGAACAGGTTAAAAAGGAAACAAGGGGAGGCCTGTGGGAGGAAAGACTAGAATCCAAAGAGCTGTGGTGGCAGATATTTTTGGAAGCAACAAGCAGTCCAGGGCTGAATGATCACATTTCTTTGAGTTCAGTACTAAAATTAAGAGCAGCTAGAATTTAGATGAATTCTAGCAACAGCCTAGCAAGAGCAGTAGATGGTGCTATTTTAGCCATGACTTTTTTAGTAAGTTAGAATAAAGGAAAAGAAGTATTTATTGAACAATAAGATTTTAACTATTTATTTAAATATTTATTGATTTCTTTCACAGTTTTAAATGCTTTGTATTAGTATAACCAAATGGGTTTTAAACATATCAAACATAATGAGTTGTGTATTTATTGTGATGAGCATCAAAGTGGTTTTATCTTTTTAATCAGTTTTTATGAGCCATTTCTCATTAATTAGGTAATGGGATTATTAAGTAATGGGTTTTATTGGTTGGTTTCAACCATATGAGTGTATAAAATGTGGTTTTCAAAATGAATGGTTGTCTGATGAAGTCTTACAGTTTTTTGTGGACGAAAACGTATACTGATTTTTTAAAAGCGTTTACATTTTATTCGTGTAAAATATTGCATTGGTGAATAAAATCTTTGTGTTCGACTGTTGAAGGACTGTTTCCATGGTTTTGGATTATCAGTTGAATAGCCCCCATGCTTAAGAGAGAAAGTACTTGTTTTTGGGCCTCTGACCACTGATTTGAGGGTAGGTCCGGCCACCTGCTTGGTGTTGGCAATGTGTGCAAGTGAAATCTATATCCCTGGGACACTATATTTAAAACCCATTTGTCCTGGGTAATGAGTTCCCAGTTCTTTGCATGAAGAGCAATCTTTCTCCCCAAAGGGGCAGTCAGTTGATAAGTGCTTGGAAATTTTAAAAGGAAGTCATTGAGACAGTTTACCATGGAGGGAGTCTTATTACTCCCAGATTTGGAAGTGGAGGCCCCCCAATGTTTAGTCCTGTGTGTCCCCTGGGACTGAAACCTGGGGTTTTTGCTGTGTCTGGATTTGGCTTGAGAAGACCTGGAAGGGGCTGGAAAGGATCAATTCATAGAGGGCCAGTGCCTACTAAATCTAGGAGGCTGAACTTGTAAGAAATCTTTAACAGTTTTCATAGATATAGCTTTATCTTCCATCTTTTTAAGAACTTCCTCAGCCTTGTTGCCAAACAGGCGGTCCTGATTTAAGGGAGCTCCAACAATTTAGCTTTAACATGATCAGGCAAAGATTGCTCCTTAAGCCAAGCATGCCTTCTGAGCACAGACCCAGTAACAGCTGCCCTGCATGAGGCCTCTAATGAATCAAAACCATATTGCAAAGTATGTTTTCCAACTTGTTCAGCAGAATGCAACATCATTTTCTGTTTAAGCAATCCAACAACATGTTGCTGATACTTTAACATATGAAACTGGCAGTTTAAAGCCCTAATGGCTAAGGTTGCAGCAGTGTAAACCTTCTTACCCCATCTATCCAGTGCCCTGGAGTCTCTATCAGAAGGGGTAGGATTTTTAGCAGTAGAAGCCTTAATGCCCTCGGTCCCCTGTGAAATAGTCTCTGGATCCGCAATAGGATTTTTAAAAAGGAACTTGTGTGACTCAGGGACCCTGTAGTATCTGTCTGGTTTTCTGGGAGCAGGAGGCAAGGAATCAGGGGCCAAACTAGATTCCGAAAAAGCATCATCAACAATGTCTAGTACAGGAAGAATAGCTAAAGGCCTATGCTGAGGTAGGAGTAAGAAATCCCTGAGCCTCTTTTTTGAATCAGAAAAATCCTGGCTTTCCCAGTGGAAATGCTCCCTTAGAGTATGTAAGGTTTCCCCAAAAGAAAAATCCTCTGTAGGAGAAGCAGAGGGAATGGAGTCCTCTGCATCAGAATCCTCATAAGTAGATAAGGGCAAATCCAGATCATCAGAAGAATCAGAAAAAACAGAATCCTGGTCAGAAAATTCATAAACCACTTTGGTCCTAGGCCTCTGAGAAAGGGGGAGGGTTGGCTACCCCTGATTAGAGTTATTAGATCTTCAGCCATTCTTATCATTTGTTTTTTAGGCATAGAGGCCTGAGCATGTGGCCTGGGCATCATTTTTTTAGACATGGTTCGAGATTTAGGCCTAAGAGAAGAAGGAGGCATCGGTTTAATATTTAAGTCTGTAGGCCTGAATACACTCTCAGCAGCAGGTGCCTGTACAGTGGCTCTGGACCCATCCAAGGTAGAGACATTCGCAGGTTCCATAGTTGAAGCATCTCGTGGCATACCAGTCTCCGAATGGGTCTCAGTAGAGGCCTGCAAATCAGAAGTAGCAGTTATCAGGGGCTGCGAAAGCGCCTCACTGAGTACCGGCGAACTTGGCGACCTGCTTAGGAGAAGCATCATTGGCAGTTTTGGACCTCGGCGGCCTGTCTTTGTCTTTATCCTTGCATTTTTTCAGAATCCCGGTAGTCGATGGCTAACCGATGACATTTCTGGATAATTAAACCGAGAACCGAAATATTTAGAGGCGAAAATATACCGACGATGGGTAGTGTGCTGGTTAAATAAAGCTCAAAACCGACAGCAAGGTACATCGTGGTCAGGGCCTAGGCAAGGAATACAGTACGAATGAATATCTTTATGAGGTATTTGATTTCCACAAGTAATGCAATTATAAATTTTACTGACATCAGTAAGGAGTAAGAAAAAGTTTCCCCAATGGGGTACTTAGCTTTAGTTGAAGACTTCGGTTCTGAAACTCAAAAATGAAAAATTTCAGGAGTCGGCTAACCGGCACTTGCGAACTGCTTCTGTTTCTGGCACCGCACGGCAAGAAAGACTGATGTAATGGCATCGGCTGCATGATTTATACCCCTGACAATTTGACGTCATGGAAGAAGGGACAGCAACTGACACAGGACCCAATACTTTGTTAATCAGCCTGACTGAGGGCTACCTGCAAGCATATAACCCAAATGTAATGACTGCAACAGTGAAACACAAAGAACATCCTCTTGTTGTGTAGTGACAACTGTTGTGTAGTAACAATTGTTGTGTAGTGACAATGCTACTCACTGTGATGCTGTTCCTTCAGGAATCCTTAAATGCTGTATTAGCTGTCCCACTGTTGAACAGAGTTTCCCATTTGTTCAGTTTCTGTAGAAGCTAGGGCACCTCTTTATTGTCATACTGTTACTTCTGTCTGTGTTAACGTTCCGTAACTTTACTGATACTTCTTTTTCATTCAGAAATGCTTAGAGATATTATTTTACTGTATTTTTTTGTCATTATAATAATTATTTTACATTTGTTTACCGGGAAAGAACGACTGGGCATGGATACCATTTTCAGTGGAGGCACAGGGAAAAAAGCTCTGCAAAGATTATACCATTTAATTTTGTAAAATGCTTTTGTGATGGAGATTGTTTTCAAATGCTTTTTGTAATATTTAAGGAAGGATATTTAGATTAGACATACAATATTCAACAACATATGAAAAACTCAAGGTACAAATTGTTAAGGGCATTCTTTTGTCTTACGTTTTTGATAAAGGCCAACATTCCTGATGTGATACTGTTGCATGTAACTGTAAGGTGTCTCCCCTGGAGTATTTATATAGGTTGCATTTCATAGAGACACTGTTGGTATTTGATTTCTACTGCCTAGAATCTGAATGCAGAAAGGTTGTGTATTTATGTTGATGAAATTTTTCATGACTACTTAGAACTAAAACAAGCTATTTCTTTTTATTCTCCATTCCTTTATTCACTACCACCTTTCACCACTAGTGTTTCTCAGTACAGCGATGAGAACATGATGGATCCACACAACCTAGCAGTGTGCTTTGGTCCAACGCTTATGGGAGATGTACCAGAGGACCAAGACCCAGTGTCCACTCAAGCTCATGTCAACGAGGTTGTGAAAACCATCATTATTCACCATGACAAGGTCTTCCCTGGGGTGAAGGAGCTGCAAGGTCCAGTATATGAGAAATGCATGACCGGAGAAGAGGATTACTGGTAAGGCACACACACTGGATAAGCAGTTTTAAAACATGGATATTCTCTGCTTTATTTTTTTCTTCTTTCTCTTTTCTTTCTGAATATTGAAAGCATTTTAAAGCTACCTATATGAGTTTTAGTGATGCAGCTCCTTTTATTTGTCTGCTCATACAAAATTAGCCTGATACCTGTAGAGTTTTACAAGTTTCAGACAAAGCAGAGCAGTCCTACCAATGCTTTTAAGGTTGGTCTCATCCCCTATGGTATATGTGAGTGAACCTATGACTATGACCCAAGTTTGATTAGTAGTTCATGTGTTGCAAGGGACAAAGTAGAGGTGGGAGGGATTAAATGGCCTTTTCCAACTAGCCCGTACTCAGGGGGAGGAAGCTAGCTGTCTTGCACCGCTGATCTCACAGGAGGGTTGAAGTATTACAGGTACCAGCCATTGACTCAGGGTGGCACATGCTGCTGAATCAGGAGGATATTCCCAAATTTGTAAGAGCATGTATGGGTTCTGCATAGTATGACATAATTATGTGATGTCCCATGTCAAGAAGCTGAGATTTGTTTGCCAGAAGCCCCTGCACAGAGGATGTCCTGTTCTCCATACCTGACTCTCACTGTTACTGAGAGCAAATATGCCTAAAGGCTTACGCACATGATAGAACGTATCAGCTATAGGGCTGTCTGGGAATGAATGGGTTGTAAGGCTTTCACTGGGTTCAATGAAAAAAATGGGGTGTAGGACTCTGACTGGGTTCTAGGAATAAATGGGCTGCAGGGTTCTCACTAGGGTCTGGAAATAAGTAGGTTGTCTTTTATTTTAAAGGGAAATGAATGAGTCATTGCAGTATTAGAGATAGGGGCTTGGTGGTGGTCTGATAAGGGATATATCATTAGGACGGATATTAGAGATAGGGGCTTGGTGGTGGTCTGATGAGGGATATATCATTAGGATGGATATTAGAGATAGGGGCTTGGTGGTCATCTGATGAGGGATATATCATTAGGACGGATATTAGAGATAGGGGCTTGGTGGTCTGATGAGGGCTATATCATTAGGATGGATATTAGAGATAGGGGCTTGGTGGTAGTCTGATGAGGGATATATCATTAGGACGGATATTAGAGATAGGGGCTTGGTGGTGGTCTGATGAGGGATATATCATTAGGATGGATAATATTGGCTATTTTTATGTTCTTATTGCAAGAAAACATTTCTTTTTCTGTTCTTATTGCAAGAAAACTCATAACAGCAAACATATTGGACAGTCATTGTTTGATGGTAATATCGTATTTTCAGACTGCCTCTTGGCCTTCATTTTACCATTAGTAATGTATGTAACCAAACATTGCTGCAAGATACCATTCCAGAACTTGATAGTCAGCTTGTTACTGTGGAGAGTTTGGCCAAGGTGGTGTCCTTTATATTTACTTGGGAATTAAATTTGTTTTGCAGATTTAAGCATTCGGCTGGCTGCTTTCACTTGTCAGGTTGGGTGTAAATTGTAACGTCATGGCATTATCTCCATGACTTCAGATGTCTGGTCAGCAATACACGTAAATGGGGTACCAGGCAGGAGTGTGAAACATTACTGGTCAATACTCACACGTGCAGTCACTAATGTGTTGTTATTGTGATTTGTATGAAAGGACTAACATTATGGTATCTCAATGAATTCTTCTTACCCCAAGACAGAGTCATCTCAGAGTTACTATATGTAACTAGCAGAGGTGTTGGAGGGTGAAGGGTGGTAAAGCACCCTACAACAGCACGTTACAAATGAGTTATCTGCTTCTGCATTTCAGTAAAGGTACTATTTGTTATTCTTTTATGATCATCCATGTGATTATCTATCACATAAGTGTTGCATTCCTGTCATGGCTCCCATGATTTGCTGCATGAACAAGCATGATAGTGTTGTATCACATTATTTCTCCAGTAGAATGGTGAAGAAGGAAAGCAGCAGATGTAAGATAATCCCATAATCCCCTACAGTAGACACATGATAAATCATTACCTGACACAATCCTTGAATTCATTTTGTGCTGAAATGTGTTATTTAGCTATGCTAACCAATCCATGAGTTCAGCTATGGGTAGGAACCAGTCCTGCACATCTTTATGTACCCTGTTATTTTGGCCATCTCATTCACATAGTATAAGGACAAAATCCATGAGCAACAATATAATGGAGTTATTTTTCAAAGCTGTATTTAAACCTGGAAAAGCACAGGGTGTAAGCACAGTTTTGAGATCATAACTTGAATAACACAATGTCATTTACTGGTCTGCACATTATGACGTATTCAAGATTGCATATATGAATAGCCATGCAAATTTACATAGAAACTGATGGAAGAAGACCTGTGATCAAGTAAGTCCACCATAGTGGTGCAGCTAACCTTATGATATGGCTGTCCCCAACTACCTTTCCCTTCCCATTTTTCCATCCAGTCTTTTTACTGTACCAGGCATCCTTTATCCTTCATTTTATACTGCACTCCTTCACTGAATCTGACAATGTATTCCAGATTGTTTTCATAGCACTGGGGGCAGTCTGGTGTGACAAAGCCAGATTTGTTGTTCCCAGCTGCCTGAAACTAAATTCAGACAACTGGGGCACTTGATCTTTTCCTGTAAATGTGGTTATCCAGAGTTAAAGTTTGAATGCAGTAGTCCCCCTCCATATGGGGATACAATATTTTGTGAATATATTTTAAGCTTATTGACAGCAGTAGTGGTATTTTAATCATTTTGGATCCACTCTGCTCTTTCCATGACATTGTTTCCTTATGTCAGTCTTGAATAGGTTCTCTTTTAGCTGTCATCACTATCCCCCCTTCTCAGTTTTCAGTGCATTTTATGGACTTCACCCTTACTACTTGTGTCATTAATAAGAGAGTGGTGTCATGTCCATACCATATGCTCACTTATTTGTTTTTCTTCTAGTAGGTACCTAGTGTCCCTTTACCGTACCCCTCTCATAAATTTCACTTGTGTGCTTTGCACCAGCGTAACCTTCATTTCTCCTTAAATGGTAAGGGACTGCACTTTAGAGCTGCTGACCACATTTTATATAGGGCAGTGCTAAGGCCATCAAAAGTAAGTACAGTACTCCAGATGGATATCTCATGTACTTTAATCTCCTTGGAATTTTTTTTGTATTGCTCTTAATACAGCCCCCCACTGACCATCAAGCATCCCCTTGATCAGATACAACTCTTTCTAAAGCAGGCAGCCATAAGGGTGCTTTGTGCTCTCACCAGCCATCATCCTAGCAGTGACAGATTTTTTTTTCTTTTTTGCCTAACCCTATGTTGGTAATATGAGCACATTTGACTCATTGCAAGGGCCATCTTTGATCTCTCATCCAGGCATACATGTTGTTCTACATGCACCATTAAGGGATACCATTGCAGGATTTGTGGTCATGTCCATGTCTTGCATCATAATGGGCCCCTACTGTCCAGCCAAGACCCTGTCATTAAAGCAGTAGTGTTTGTCTGATAGGAACCACCATCACTGCAGGATGGGCATACAGATCCTTCCTGCCTGCCCCCCCCCCAAAAAAAAAAAAAAAAAAAAACATAGCACCTTTACTGGTTTACATTTGTTGCAGTGATCAGTTAAAGATTCATGTAACTGAAAAACGTATATTTCCTTGGTTTTCTCCCTGAGTACTCCACCTTATACCTTCAGTTTTTAATTTGTATACATGCATCTGTCTATATTGTAAAACCTTTGAATGCACATAAGGCACGACTGGCCTTCAGAGAGATTCTCACTGCCAGCATTTATTGGCTACTGTGAATTTACTAATAAGTATGACAACAAGAATCTCTGATTCAAAATCAAAGTAAAGCTTTTCTGAGGAATACCTCATTAGCAGTTAATTACTTTTTCTGTGAGTCAAACACTGTATTGTCAGATTAAACCATGCTAGTGTTCTCCATACCAGACCATGCATTGTGGTAACATAGGAACCCAAAAACACATGCACGCAGACACACACACACACACACACACGCATAGTACACGCAGACACACACACACACACACACACACACACACACACACACACACACACACACACACACACACACACACACACACACACACTCACACACACACACACACACACACACACACACACACACACACACACACACACATGCACGCGCGCACACACACACACACACACACACACACACACACACACACACACACACACACACATACTTGCATGCAGTTGACCTGAGCACTGTGCCTGATCTCCTCAAAGTTTTCCTTTTGGTTCTTGTTCCTCACATTTTTCTGTTTGTCTCCATCTGTCATATTTATATCTGACTTACTATCCCATGCTGGTATCCTACCTTGTTATTCCTTTGTCAGTACTAAAGCATACTATTTACTTACAATTTCTGTTTAATCTCTAGCATTCTGAAATACTACCTTTTCCTGGGAGCATGGTCTCTGCTGATACTGCCTTCATCTAATGTATCTGAATAATTTATATTTTCCAGTTCTCTCACCTATTGCCATCTGTTTCTGTAGAGCTGTCTGGGCCTGGCAGATAAAATTTGCTGCATCTAATCTGGTGTACTAAGAGCTACATTAATATCTTATTATTGTACACATTTCTTTCTTAAAACCATTTCATACATTGTATCTGTCTGTTTTCATTATTAGCTGTTCCTTTTTCCTCTCACATGGTTTATTTTTCTTGTGTCCTTCTTGATGCATAGTTTATATTAGTTCAATACTCTCTCCATGATGTATTCTCACAACTTTCTCTCTCCTCAGCCCGACACACTTCCACATTGCTTTCTGCTGTGTTTCCTAATAGAAGAAAGTCCCTTCCCCACATATTACCTGACCAGTGTTCTTGCTGTGCTTCCCAGCGTTACTTTAAGGTTTGTGAATTACCCCATTGTAGGACCACAGCTGGCTGATGGCTGTGTCACCTCTGTCCATGTTATCCCATCCACAGTGGTGAAGACTAGCTTTGAGATGTTCACTTTATTCATTTAGTTTGTTATTCTCTACTTTAGTCTGGGCTCCACTACTGTTTGTACCATTCTCCCTCCATTCCTACTGTGGACGTAGGCACCTCTCTGTCCTCTGGTAAAAGCATTAGGATTTCAAAGTCTGTGATTCTCTTCTTCATTTCATATGTATACTTTTTGTTCCTGAAATGACCATAATTCTGTGCTGAAGCTGATCTGAATCCTTTAGTCCCCTGACAAGATCTCTTTCTCTAACCTTAAGGCTAACATCATAGGCCCACCCTTCTTACTTTTCATCGACATCATCATCATCGTCCTGATTATACTGTCTTGCTCAACCTTTATGTTCACATCATCTCATTTCTATGCCCATATTCCATTTCTGTCCTGTCCTGATCGCTCTCCAGCATAGTCCATGTTTCTTTCAGCATGCAGAGTCAATGCATTCGCCTACAAGATCAACATTAAGCTGACTCAATATTTTATCCAGTATTTTGTTTGCATCCTTCATGCATTATGTCTTCCTATTGTCTCACGTTTCTTATTCTTCCTCCTTTCCATTTATGATTTCTGTGTGATATCTGTCCTTCCCTACTTTCAAAACATTTAAATTCAGTATTTTTTGTAGTTATCTTTGTTGACGAAGTCTGGGGAAGAGTAGGTAGATGATGAGCGTAACAGGAATAAACACAGAATTACAACTTCTTTGTGCTGTTTTCTAACATAAGATGCACTAGCATTTCAGCTGAGACTAATAGACTTTGTGGGCTTCCAGTGGAAGTATTTTAATGGTTTTCGGGACAATGCCTCCCTCTCCCTCACCTATGATAACTGCCTCACATTCTTTAGCTGGAGCACATTGAATCTGTCCCTCTCAGCTTAGCTGGCTTAAGTACATGTGGCATCATTCAAATGTAAGAAGACCAGCCTAATTATGTTAATACAACAAACAAGCATGGCTGCTAGATGTCTTTAATAATGGGCTCTATCATTTAATGTTTAGTCATAAAAGAATATTTCACAGTTCAGTCTGTGGCACATACATTTGGTGCATTCCCCATAGCAGTACCTACAGCCATAGTATCTAAACATTTTCAACATGCCTTAACTACTGAGATGGAAATTTGTTACATTTGGCATATATTGAACTTTGTTTTGTACTGTCATTTATTGCTAGGGACAACTATTTTTTCAATCAGAACACTTGGCTATAAAACCCCTAACAAAAAATGTTAATTAAAATATGAGGTTTTCTACCCTTGGTAATTTTTCCTAGAGCATAAATGAAATATTACTTTCAGTTGTTCATTGACCAAATTTAAAAATGCTTTATTTACAGTATTTCGAACTTCATCAGCCTTGCTATTTTTTCTCTCACACTCTTGTATCTCTGTATTTCTATAATTTATGATGTTATTTTGGCCAGTGTTTGGACTGAAAAGGACACAAACTTAAATCTTTAAGAAATAAGCCATGGAAGATTCAGAGGAAAATGACATCCTGATTTTATTCATGTACAGATCCATCAGGAAGGTAATAATCCTTAACCCAGAAACATGGAATGTTTTGAGAAACAGGAACCATTTGGGCCCATCTAGTCTATCCATTCCCTTGCCTAACTGACCATAGCTTGTTTTTTTTTTTTTCAATTTTGTTGCCTTGTCTTCATAACAAGGGGCTTACATCTTTAGTGTACATTCCAGAATTAATTCTTCTGCTGGTTTTGAGCATTCAACCTTAACGGAGGAGTTTTATAGAAAAAAAACAGTGGAAGGAGGTCCATTTACCCGAAGAATCAGTTTAGAGATAAGTGGAATTGAAGGGAGCAAGGGCAAATGTTCTGAGTGTTTAACTGATCCGGCTGTTAAGTATGGAACATTCAACATTATATATTTAAGTGAATAAGAACTGACTTTAGAAGAAATGAATGTTTTACCAGAGGGCTGTTGTTTGTTCTAGGTAAAAGGGGTACTTTGCCTGCAACTTCAGTTACTTTTAAATTGCCTATTTGGAATTTAAATCTGAAAGTGCACTTCTGTAGACGAGAGATTAAAAATAAAAATAGTACTTAAAAGAAACCCAGTTTATTTAATTTTACCATGGATTATGTTGTAATCACACTTGCTGAACTGGTGTAAAAGGAATTTCTTTTTTTTTCCACCAACAAAATTATAACAGATGTAAAAGGTTTAGAAATTGGAGTCATACTGACTCCACTCCTTTTAGCTAGTTTTGAACAAGACAAAACTCTTAGAATTGTAATAGTTGACAGGAATGTGATTATTATGAATCATGAACAGTATGAGAAATTCAGTTTTGAGATATTATGTGGTGAAACGTTATGCAAAAATTGACTCTGAGTTTTGTAAAAACAATGTATAGTGACATAGATTGTTTGCTTACTGAATTCATTCATTGAATTAATGAAGTAATGAATGAAAGAATCCTAAAAAATGAAATGTTTAGGTTTCTCATCAGGAATCCCAGATTGCCTGTTGTATATGAGATTCTGAAGATTCATAGAAGTATCTTATGCCATTGTGCAGCCAAGGGTTCAAAGACAGAATCATTGGCAGTTATGGTAGCACAATTTTGGCTAGCAATAACAGGCCAGATTAAGCATTTAATTAAAGAGTCCTTGAGTTTATCAAGAGAATTACATGTTTTATTAGACTGAACAGTTTTCATTTTAATTATTTTTTGTATCCTCAGCCTCATCCTACTGGCCTGGGCACCAGTGACTCTACCAGACATCCTGCTACTCCCCTGGACTACTCCAGTGTGCATTCTAAGTGTGTCCTGGTGGCTTGGCCATCTGTGCTTCTTTCCGGGGGGGGGGGTTGTTTTATGTGTCCTACCCACTCCAATTCCCTGTCCTCATGCTACATTGGAGGGCAACTCCCTTTTTTGAACCAGGTCTCCCCCTTAGGGTGAGTGACTGAGTGCTGTCCCACACAGGGTGGGTATGCCCATCCCTCCCTGCCACTCCATAAGTTACCAAAGTCGCCAATCGAACCCGGATCACCTGGGTCATAGTCAGGAATTTATACCTCTTTGTTACTGGAGTGGTCTAGATTTAACAGTGTTTATTAGTAACATTGGACATAGTTCTCTTATCCACTGCTTTTTTAAACACCTTTTTTGAATTATCATTTGTGACATATACATCACATATAATGTTCTATACCATATCATTAAAGCAACATTACATAAATTGTTTAGCTCCTGCCTTCTGTTATACCTCATTCCTCCTCCAAAACCTTTTTTCTGCATATATTTGTTCCCACAATTTCTATTTTTTTTCTATTTAATTTACTCCTACCCCTTTCTAAGTTCCCACTTCCTGTTATTTTATTTCTGTTACAATATTCACTACTTCAATTATAATTGATTTAGACTTTGATTTCCGTTTTGTAGTAATTGCTTTGTTGGCAGTCACCGGAGTTGAACTTAACAAGGTCTTAGTATGGCTAGGCAATTCAGAGCCATAGTTTCATAGGAGGTTACTAGGCTAATGGCTCTATGGCTTTTAAGGCTTAGCCATATAAAAACCCATGTACCCTAATTGACTATAACTAGATGGTCAATGTTAGCAGAGTGATTCTGTGATCAGCATGAACTACCCCTGTCCATGAGGGACATAGGTGCCACCCCCAGAGTGAATTTGCAGTTACCCATCCAGTTATCAAGGTTATGCTTAAATAGGGTCATTGAGGAGCTCTGCATCACATGAAGTGGGAGCTTATTCCAGAGGAGTGGATATCTCTAGGATACATATCTGTTACTCCAACATGTTTTTTTAATGACACAGGCTAGGTTGAAATCCTAGGTTTGAGTGACTCTTGTCCCATTTGATTTGCAAATGTGCGGCATTTTCATTAGGGCAGAGTCAGATACTGCTCTGTGGGCCAGCCACAGGTCACCCCTCAGCAGCCTGTATGATACAGAGTACACTGACAGGGATTTCAGTCTTTTCATGTTAGTCACTTTTGGAGGCCCTGGATTCTCTTGGTTAGAAACCTCTGTGGTCTCTCCAGTTGCTGCAGATGTCTGGTAAGATACATACAAAAGGGAGCACTGTACTCGATTAGTGATCTGATAAGGGTCGAGTACAGTGGAGTTATAAACTCCTTAGTCTTGGATATGATGCCCTTATTTATGAGATGCACAATGTAGAGGCATTTTCTTGCTACTATGGACACATAGTGATCGAAGTTTAGATTGCTATTAATTTGTGTTCCCAAGTCTCACACCACTGCGTTTGAGCTTTAAGGGGTACTATCTATATCATAATTAGTAGGGGCTACTTCTTTGCCAGAGGGGATAATGAGGCATTTTTTTGCATTTAGTTTTAGTCTGTGACATTTACACCAATCATTTGTCTGCATCAGCCCCTTCTGTAATATGTTACATCACTGGGGACTCAATGACTACGCCAAGTTTGTAGTCATGTGTAAACTTGATAAGCCACAGGCCATCTACTTTTGCCTGGACCTCAGAGAAATAGATTCCAAACAGTAGAGGGCCCAGCACAGATCCTTGTGGTACCCCACTGGTAACTGGTCTACTTGTGGAGGTGAAATCCCCAACTTTGACAGTGTGCATTCTTGTCATTGAGCCTATTGGCTACCCATATAATGATGTGTGGGTTAATGCCCAGCCGGGAGAATTTCTCAATGATCCCAGAGTGGGAGATTGTGTCAAAAGCCTTAGCTAAATAAACATAGGTGGTATGTAGTGCTTTGCCCTAATGCAGGGTTTTGGTGACATTCTCAAAGATGTCCAATAGGTTTAATAAACAAGATCTACACTTGACAAAACCAAACTGGGTCAGGTCATGAGTTTGAAGGTTGCCTGTGTCATTATTGATAAGGTCCATGATGATTCTTTTCATGACCTTGCAGATAAGGCTAGTTAGGCTTATGGGTCGATAGTTTCCTGGGTCCGTTGATGGATCGATCCCCTTTGTGCAAGGGGATTACTGTTGCTGTTCCCCACTCTGCTGGAACAAAGCCAGTTCTTAATATAAGAGCAGAGCCCTTCTTAATATAAGATGGTTGGATATGAGTCCAAGTGCATGAAAAACAGGCTAGATTCAACAAGTCTGGCTCTAGTTTATGCTAATTAAGCAATATTTCATTGCAAAACAAGTGCAGGTAATAGGCAAGTCCAAACGGTAAAAACAGTCAAAAAGGCACAAATTAATGCAGTAAAAGAGTAAAATACAGATGAAGAAGTGCAGACCAAACTCAAAATAAGCTTAATTTATTTTTCTTAGCTTTGGATGGCTTTGATTCAAGCAGAAACACTCTGGACCTCTGACAAAGCATGCCAAATGCAGAACAGGTTTTAAACTAGTCTGATGTACCCCAACTCAAAGAAATCATTTCTTTGGGTACACTAATTTGCTTGTCCAGTTATTCCTGACAGAGTACTCTGTAGGGAATCTGCCAGCTCATTACACTCTGAAAGCATATGCCCCTAGGCACCTCTTTCTTCCCCATTACACTTCCAGTATTTGTCATCTATCTGAGGAAAAATTCTTTGGAGTCTGCTTGGGGTATAAAAGTACCTATGCAAACACTTCCAGGCAAAAATCCTAAATCCTGTAGATATTGTTGCATATTTGGGATCCATACATATGGTCTCCCGTTATTTCTTTGTGAATTGTTTATCTAATCTCTCTTCCTAATCTTTTCTGTCCTCTGGTTGATTCCTATAGTTATCATGCAATATTTTATATGCCCTACTAATTATTCCTTTTTTAACAGCAACATCTGTTCTTGATTCAATTAAAAACTCAATCAAATGAAAAAAAAGAAAAGCTCTAGGAATAAACTTGTGTAAGGGCACAAAAGTAGAACATTATGAAGGCAAAGCCCAACACAGGAAACATGGCATTATAAACTGTAAAAAGACTTTATTGATAAATAAAACGGTAAGCGTTTTCACAATCTTATGATTGCTTCTTCAGACCATATAATTCAAATCCATTCAAATCACTCTTATATAACAAGCAATTGACAACAATAATTCTGTATCCAATTAAAAAATCCAGTCAATTAAAATAGCTGATCATATATATTATACATTACTTTGTTTTTCCAAGTTATATTTTATTGCATTTTCAGATTTAAATGTTAACAACAATGACAAAAAATAATATACAATGAAAGAAAATGAAAAACATTATACAGACATTTAACATAAATCATCTATATCATCCTGTCATGACAGAAGTAAAAAAAACTGGTTATCTACTGTATAGTAAATGACATTAGCCAACACAATAAGACATTTATCTAAATAAACTGAGGTAATATAGACATAATATTAGGAAACAAAAGGTGACCAGTAGATAATATAAGAAGTACATTAAACCTTTGAACTCAACTATTTACAACTGTACAAATAGTGCCACTAATAGGTGAGATATAAACTTTTACTAATCATATGTTATTTTACAATTAATTATTCTGCTTAGAGATTTTATTTCAAAGTTATTAGAGAGAGGGTCTTCCATAACAAATAATGCGGGTAATTACATAGTTATAACATAGTTATTTATTATTCTAATATGTGGTCTAAGATATTTTTCCATATTTTTAGGAATTGTATTTGTTTCTTTTTATCATTAATCATGAGTTTGTGTGAGATTATGTAAGTGTGGGCCATATTCGTAAATTCTCCAGTTTAATTTAGATCTGTCTATCCAGTTTTGAGTAATATATAATTTGACTAGTTCAAATATGGGGATCAGAATTCTTAAATCTGATTTTAATAGCCGACCACATCCCAAAATATGCGGAATCCTTTCCAAAATGGGTTAATGTATGGTACGCTCATGTTTTAAAGACTAATATAAATCCTAAATCCATACCATTTATAAATGGATCTAACCTAAAAGATATAAAACTTCATGCCTCCATTAAACACAAAATCAAAACCTTTCAATCGCTTCTGTCAGACCTACAACTAAAAAGTCCTTTAACCCTATTACAGCCAATACACTTGAACCCAAATTTAAAAATAGGAAATGAAATGATCAACCTAGATCAATATCCACAAATCAAAGATCTTACAGTCTGGGATCGATACAGACTTAAAAACAGGTCATTAAAACATATCAAACATCATCTCAATCTTAATAACAGATACACAATAATATAGAGACAACTGGTGGAAAAGATATCTATCTTCAGAGACATCCCACAAGAAATAGAAAATGTAATAGCAAACACACATGCCTTAGTCAAGTTCTTAAAACTTCCCCAAAAAATGCTGTCAGCTGCATACAAGTTAAGCACCTCTATAAAATACCAGTCCACTTTTACATCGTCTCAATACTGGAAAGACAAGAATCCAGAAATAACTAATTACTACGATTACAGGCAGCAACAACTCAGTAACAAACAGATGGTAGAATAAGGAAACTGCTCGTACACCAGGACAGTATACTCAAAACGTTTAATGAAAAAACACGAACAATTGCAGGTTAAGCGCTTTCGACTGTACCCCAGTCTTCATCAGAACAATACAGTGAAAGAACTTGTGATATATATACACAAATTGCCAGTGCAATAATAGAATAATTAAAATAATTAGTGGAAAAACCGCCAAAATATTTAAAGAGACATGGTCATTCTCCATGTAAAATCTGTCCTATTCAAATGTATATAAAACAAAACCCTATTACCCTATGGGGTACAGTCGAAAGCGCTTAACCTGCAATTGTTTGTGTTTTTTCCATTAAACGGTTTGAGTATACTGTCCTGGTGTACGAGCAGAAATAACTAATGCTCAGCTCTCACAAGCATGGTTTAATACAAACAAATACTCTCCCAGTTAATGGTCAACAATAATGCCTATTACATGCCAGAACGACTAAATAAGTTTTTCCTGAATAACTCACCTTTTTGCCCCTTCTGGCCATCAAAAATAGCAGACTTATTACATATCCTCTGGTACTGCAAATTTACACATAACCTCTGGGACTCATTAAGAATTAAACTCAACAAAATGGGTTATGGGAAGTCTACATCATCCTGGGAATTTGCGAATCTACATGTTAACTCACTTGACGTACCCATATTATACATTACTTATATAGCTAAACAAATTAAAATACTATAAAAGTGCCATAAAAATTATTAATCACGTTGTTAACTTTCTTGCTTTTAAAGCTGGTTTCAGGAAACATATTCCTTGAGTCCTAACCCTCTGTGAGAAGCCAGAGACAAAATCCATCTTAACTCTCTTTGTCTGTTTCATTAATCAAATCAGTCAACTCAATCAGTGCAGGTCTTTCATTTAGGATTGTCCTGTCTCTTTCCCTTTGTGTATATTCTGATATCAGTCTCTGATAGGGAAGGCAATCACTAGCCTGCAATTGAAATGTCTTTTTGACCTCTTCCCATTCTATTACATTTTCCTTCTGCAGTTATTCATTCCCAACATGTTGATTCCTTTGTAAGTTTCCTCCACTAAATTCTAGCACACTCTTGCCTATTCTCTGTGCCCATAATTGCAGTAATCCCTATTGGCATAATCTCCTTTCTCCCCTCCCATGTTGGCTTAGTTCGTAGTATACTTTCTGCTACTTTAAGAATATGTGTCCAAAATCCCACTCTTTCCTATTTCTTGAATCACCCCTTACGTCTTCATCATCCATTTCCACTATGAATTGTAGCTTTCTGCTTGTGTTATGTACAACAGCCTTAACTGTGTAACTCTAAAATATCCCTTCAAATCAGGTAATCATAAACCTCCTTTCTCTACTGGGATGATCATCTTATCACACTTGACTCTTGCACTCTTCCTCTCTCAGATAAAATCCTTCAACTCTTTATTAACTACTATTCACAACCTCTCTGGTTGATAAAAATATTCCTGACCTGTGTATAAAGCAAAGAGACTAAATACATTTTTACTGCTTGTCTCTTGCTGTCCATATCCATGGGTAAGAGCTTTCAGTTTCTCATTTTGTTGCATTGTCTTTTATTTAGTCTCTTTCCACATAGCCGTAGCTGTCATAACAGAATCCTTTTTAATCCATATTCCTAAATCCATCCATCCATCCATCCATCCATCCATCCATCCATCCATCCATCCATCCATCCTCAACCCCTTTTCCTCTTTTGCACATGGGGTCAGCGTGCCACTTCCACAGTGACAATCATCTGGATCCAAGGTTTACACCACCAGGTGGCAAGCTCTGCTGTGATAGTTCATTTGCACCACTCATTCATGCACATACACTCACCTATGGCTAATTTAGTGTGTCCAGTCCACCTACGCATGTCTTTGGAATATGGGAGGAAACCAGAGCACCCAGAGGAAACCAATGTGACTGCAATGAAGACATGCAGACTCTGGACAGAAGGCACCCCAGCCAAGAATTGAACCAGAGAACCTTTTGCTGTGAGGAGACAGTGCTAACCGCTGTACCACCACAGCCACTCTCAATGCTTCATTTTAAAATGCTCCCATAAATATGGGTACTGCTGAACCAATACATGTGTGGGCACATAGTTTATAGCAATAGCCTTTGTTTTGTCTTCATTAATTTTATATCCTAAAAAAAAAACTAGAACTCCCTTAGAATGTTCCACAACACTGAGATATCCTTTTCTGGTTCTACCAGGTATAAAATAATATCATCTGCAAATAAAGCCAACTTTTCTGAATACCATACCAATTATATGCTTGAATTTCTGAGCCCCATGTTTTCTTTGTCATTGGTTCTAATTATAATGAAAATAACAATAGGGAGAGATGACACCCCTCACAACCTCCACTGCTCAGACACAACTTATCAGAGAGGAACCCTCCCACTTTGATTTTTGCCTCCAGTCTCTCATATATCCTTCCAATTAACCTTATTATTGATCAGAAAATGCAGATGCTTCCATTGTTCTATTCATAAAATCCCACCTTACTCTGTTGAATGCTTTCTGTGTATCAAGACCCAACAATAGTCGAGGTATTTTCTTTTATTCTGCTTCTCTCTGACTCATTATTGTTCTGTTAATGTTGTCAAATGTTTGTCTTCCCTCCACAAAACTGCAGTGATCTATATTTATCAATTTTGGCATCACCTTTTGCATTCTTTTTGCCATTATAGACATAAATATTTTATAATGTTGTTGTGTCTTTCGGCTTTTCCCAGTTAGGGGTCACCACAGCAGAACTCTGGTCCGCTAATGATTGGCAGTAGATTTTTACGTGCTGATTTGCCAGCCCTGATGCACAACCTTCAACGAAGGTATGCCCATTCACGCATGTCTCCACACAGAAGACGCTCTAGCTGAGAACTGAACAGGATGCCTTACTGTGAGGCGACAACGCTACCACAGCACCACCACCGCAGTTAGACCTAAATACTTTAAATACTTTATAATAATGGATTAAAATTAAAATGGGCCCATATGAAGCTGGATCTGATTGGTATTTACTGTCTCTAGGTATTACAGCTACCACATATTTTTTCAGGATGCTGGAGTCATCTTGGAAACATAAGAGAGAAAAAATGTAGTCCTCTGCTGCAACCTGATAGACAATCTAAAATATGTATTACTAAAGGAAAACTTTTCAGCATATTCAGTGCTCTCATATTTACTTGTTTCCACTTAAAATTTGTTATTCAATTAATCTATGGGTCTTAATCCAGACATTTACCTATGCAAAGGTAAGAGAAAATGTATCAGCTCTGCATATATTATGATCTGTGTTCTTTTTCATCCCATCCCTCACCTCAACAACTCAACTTTTCGTAATACTAAAAAAGAAGAAAATGAGGGATGAAGAAGAAAAAGGTATCTGTTTACTTCAGTAACATCATCACATACACCTAAAAATACTTTACTATAAAACTTGCTATTTATATTGTGAAAAGTTTCATACAAATACTATTAAAAAACAAAAATTGTTTTACTTAGAGTTTCCATTTTCCTTCCTCTTCCCCTCATTGTCAAGTATTAATGACATGGAGTGAAGCAAATGCTTTTCAGTTCCCTACAAGTTTAACAAAGTCAACAAAAGTCCACTCTTTCCACTTTTTCTTATACAGACATATTGCACAAATTCAATTGATAATTTGCAGTTTTGAAGCAATTTCCATGTTGCCGGCCCTCTTCTTATTCCTCTCTATTTCCCAGCTGCAGATTCTGGTTCAATTACAAGGTGCTCCCAATTCTTCTGGTCAACTCCTGTGCTTTTCTCTATCTCTCAATCATTTTCCTTTGGAACAGTGGAAAATGTTTCACTGACAATGTCCTTCTATGTGCTTTATTATCAGAAGAATGAGAAGCAGAATCCCCCTCTACTTGATAGCTCACTTTTTGCTGGACAAAGTTTTGTATTTCCTCCTTAGCTAGTTCTGCATCAAAAAAGACTTTGATCTTCCAGAAAAAAATATTCTGAAGACAGCTGGATACAACAGGGTGAATCCCATACTTGCCTTTTGACATTCCACAATTACTGAAATAAAGTTGTTTCTGTTCTGCCTGTTGTAGAGTGAATAATTATTTTCCACACTGCACTGTCTCCACCTACTTTGCCCTTTTGCCACAGTTATTTCAGGATCAAGTCTTTCTGTAGGGAGGTTTGCATCTTTACTAATATAGGGCTTGGCTACTTTCACATGGCAAGATTTGGAGCATACACACAGGATGCCCTTTCAATTAACAGTTACTCTTGTTGAGTACCAGTCCAGCTACTTATTTTTGCCTTCATAAAATTAATACAGTCTGTTATTCTAGTTTCTCTGGTACAGCAGAAAATCACAGATTTTTCCTATGTGCTCTGTCCTATAATTCTACCATTTTTTTGAAACATCTCTTCTTGAGCAGTCTCACATTCAGCCAGCCTTTTCTTCATTTTGACCTCTGATTTGTGCAGTATCAGCTCATCTGAATATCTGTTTAAAGCTTCTTCCATTTTTCCAGCCTTTTGTTGTTTGAGTTGTTATGCTCCTTCAGTGTTTTGTTTATCTTAATCAGTTCTGAGCATGTTGACTTATTTTTTCGTCTAGATTACTGGAAGTCGTGTCTTGCATCAAAGCTGGAGCATAAACTGCTTTTTGCTGAACAGCTGCAGGGTTCTTCTCAGACAGTGCTTTCTCTTCACCCTTTCTAGTTTTTTTCAGGTTGTCTTAGTTTCTTCTTTACTGACATCCAGGCAGAGTACTTACTAGCCAGTAACTGAATTTAGTAAAAGTGATATAATTCTTGGCCCTTGTGTTTTAGTTTCTTTTTTCACACTGGGTGAGCTGAAGCTAAGCTGCTGATCAGAGTGCTGCCATTTTGGAAAGTTCCAATAGTTCTCAAATACACTGTTATTCTTGAAGAAGACAATTTAGATTTGGTCAGAACCTATCTTCACTGGTTTACTGCTGTACCTCTGGAGTTAATATAGATTTAATTTGTACAATGTAAAAAAAAAAAACAAAAAACATTTTGGATAGCATGTTTTATGCTCGGCCATGATATTTTCCACTTTGGTCCATGTAGTGGTGATGGGCATATGACAATATATTTATAACAGTATAGGAAGAAGAGAAAGTTTTTACCACTGAAAATGACAAGAAATGTGAGGCATAGCTTAGATTTATTGGTGATATTTTTATTTTCTGAAATTTCTACAGACTGATTTAAGGAATTCATTATTTTTTTAATGGACTGATCACTTAGTTAAGATTTGAAATGGAGATTGGTGAATAACAAGTGCGGCAGTGTGCAAGTGTAAACAAGGAATTTGTTCATTAAGTTGCACAGGAACCAAATCAGAGGTAATATGTAAGTGGATTTCAGTATTGCGCATCTGATGCATAATAAGATAGGTATTCTAAAAAGTCAATTTAATCGCATCTCCAAAAACTGTTTTTCTTTTGAAATGCTGGAAGATTTTTTTTTTAAAGAAAAAGGGTACCCTAACAAATTAATTGAGAAAACTTTTTAGAAGTACTGCATGACTGTAATAAGTATGCTTCAGTCCCTGAAATAGAATTTAGTCAGAGAAAAACAGAGTCTATCTGTAGTGAAATATTTGTATGGGTCACATTTACTAGTAACAGCAGAGAAAATAAGTTGCCATCTTCAAGCATTGGAATGTATTAAGGATTCAAGAGGCTCTTTCAAATACTATTAAAGAATCACCTAGATTTGTTGAAGGAAAGCAATTAATATTAAAGGAACACTGGGAAGAAGTCAGGTAGGCAACAAAATATTCCTACTAAGAAATCTTCAGGCACTTATTCCTGTTTAGTGTGTAGAGAATGTAAGTTTATTTCTAACAGCCTCTATGTGAATAAGTTATACATGTGGAGGGCGTTAGGTACAGTAGACAGATACCATGCTGTTTATTATGCACTATGCCAGAGTTATGATTCATTTATATAAGGAGAACCAACAGAAAATTGAAAGAAAAGATTGCAGAGAATGTTAGGACTGGTAAAACAGGTGATAATAAAAATGTTCTGGGCAAACACAGTCAACAATGCCAAGGTTTTGAAAGGATTTCAATTTTTGTTCTTGGCAAAATATACTGGGGCCTCAGAGAAGGCAATTTAGAAGCTCTAAGTTTTGAACTGATTTGGCAGTTTAGATTCAATGCTTTTAGAGAGCCTACATTTAATTTGATGTTTCTAAAGCTTAAACTATTGCAATACTAATTTTGTGACTAATTTTTGTTAGTTACTTGACTACTGGCACAGGTATTTAATCAACTGAGTTTGAATTAATAGTAGTGTCTGATGAAGGAGACTTGTTTCTTTTGAACATTCTTGGTGGTTTGGGCTATATGAATATCAGATTTCAGGTTACTGTCAATTCTGACTCCAAGTGGTTTAGTGTGGGTTGTTGGGATGATTATTGCTTTATTTTTAGAGAAAATGTTATAAGAATGGTACAGTGAGGGGACTTTTGTTGGGCTGAAGAGAAGTAGTTTTGTTTTGTTGGGATTAAGAATGAGGTGGGAGTTAATGAACCATGTTTCAACAGATAGAAAGGAGTCTAGGGTTATGTTGTGGAGGTGTTTTAGTGTAGGAGCTGTACATATTAACGTGAAGTTGTCAGCATATTGTACAACCAAGGTATTTGGTGCAGAGGCAGAGATCTGGTTAGAAAATAGACAGGATAGTAATGGCCCAAGGATGGAGCCTTGAGGAACCCCTAAGGCAGCTGGAAGAAGAGGAGAAAGTTGGTGTTGTCATTGGACTGCCTGCTGTGAACCTGATAGGTAGCTTTGGAACCATGTGACAGTGGAAGAACTAAGGTTTAGAGTGGAGAGAATATTGATAAGTGTATTGTGGTTTACCATATCAAAGGCTTTGGATACGTCCAAAAATATAGTAGATACGAATCGTTCACTGTTTCTATAGTGGTTAATTGTGTTAGTAATGGACATTAGTTCTGTGTTGGTGCTGTGAAAAGGTCAGAAACCTTGTTGGGTGTTTCATAGTAGTTTGTTTTTGAGAAGGTAATCCATTAGTTGGGTATGGACAACTTTCTCTAAGATTTTTAGATAAGGAGGGTAGGATGGCAACTGGGCCATAATTAGTGAGTTCAGTGGAGTTACCTCCCTTGTGTAGTGGTAGAAGATGGGAGATTTTCCAGATAACAAGTACCTTGCTCTCTGATATTGATCTATTATGAGTATGGTTACAGTATAGGCAATTGCATCAGTTGCTAACTGTAGGAATTCTGAGGGTAAGCAATCAGTGGCCAGGGTGGTTGGTTTGAGTTTTTGAAGAAGTTTTGTAATAGATTTGATAGATACTTTGTGTAAGGTAAAGTGGAAGGTGTTATTCTGGAAGTTGGTGGTATGTTGGGTTGCTGAGGGTGGCATGTTTGGTAGCTTGATTTATAATCACCTCTTCACTCATGACATACATGTGAGGAACTATGAGTTTTGTACATATTATTTTGTGATGCTGCTTGAAATCTAAGTTTGTTTTATGAAAACCTGTTCACGCTGCATTGCCATACATGTTTTTCTGGTAAAGACACAAATATGAATATCAATGATGTCCTGGAAAACCAGTAAGGATACAGTCACACTTGGAAATCATGGATATGTGGTGAGTTAAATGCACACATTTTTCCTGATTATTTCTAAACCCTGGTTTTACAATTTCCATTGGAATCTTTGCTAACATCATTGGCTTAAGCAAGGGCAAAACAGAATCAAAATCTTCCTGTTCTCTTTGAATAGGTAAGTACTAGGCTAGCTGTCTTTGTGGACCATTTTAAGCTTAGCCAGCTTCCCTTTTTATGCTCAGAATAACCTATCCCATTGGGTTATAGATTGGCCTTACCCATCTCATGGTCAGTAATTATATATTACCCCTAATAGAATAACTGGGATAATACCATAGATAATTTGAGGGGACCTGTGCATGGGATAAAACATTTACGAGCTGCTTCTGTCCTGGGGTAAATTTTTTGTTTCCCATCCATAGGTGTAAGATGTTCTCCAGTGGATGAACTGTGTTTTAATATGGATACGGAGTCTGTTCCAGAGCAGCAGTATCCGCTGCAAGATATGCATGTCCCTGCAAAACATTCTGATGATGTTGCAGAAAAGGTATGGATCCCTAGACCATGTATTTCTGATGCCATTTGACTTGCTGATATGCAGTAAATTTATCAGTAAGCTTTTGGAGGATGCCTTGTTTGCCAGACATGGTGCATTTCTTAAAGTCTGTAGTAGTAGTATAGTGGCAGAACTTTAAGTGGGTCAATATAGAAGATGTTGTTTAGGCCTTGTATTCTTTTAGTAAAGTATTTGTGTGGGTATTCTATTTGTTGCATGTCTCTGGACAAATACACGCTAAAGGGGGCATTATATTCAATGACTAGCTTGGGCAAAACACACCCTAGATCTAGACACAATCTCTTTCTTTATAAATAGTGCAAAATAGGCCAAAAGTTGGGTCACTGCCCATAAAGGTTCCCAAATCCCAATCATCTGGGTCAGCTCTTAGGGTCATATTGTCAATGTGGTAGTTTCTTGGGGTAGATGACTTCACGAAGGATACAATAATACATTGTTGGCATTTAATTTTAGTCCACAATTTTGCCACCAGTTATTTATGTGGGGGAAACCTACCTGGATGATGGCCAAGTCATTTGGGGATTCAATGACTGTCCCTAGCTTGCTATCATCTGCAAACTTTCTCAGCCAGAGCCTTTGGTATTGAATTTACTTCAGAAAAGTAGATACCAAACAGGAGAGGTCCCAGCACAGAACCCTGGGTAACTCCACTGGTGACTGATCTATTTGTGGAGCTGACTTCCCCTATTTTGATTACCTGCAGCCTATCAATGAACCATTTAGAAATCCATTGGATAATATAGGGGATTATTCCCAGTTTATTTAGCTTTTCTACAATGCCTGAGTGGGAATTGTGTCAAAAGCTTTGGCAAGGTCGTGATATGCAGTGTGTTCCATTTGCCTTTATTCATTGCTTTGGTGAACTTTAAAAAAAAATCTACCAGATTGAGTAAGCATGACCTACCCTTGATAAATCCAAACTGAGATGGGTCCAGTGTTTGGAGGATTCCTATGTCCCGATTGATTAATTTTGTGACAAGTCTTTTCATGGCTCCTTATGAAGGGAAATGACTGCAGCTGTTCCCCATTAAGTTGGTACAAAGCCTGCACGTATGTGCATAATATGTATGTGTTTAGTCATCAGCATTGACCTTAGTTTCATTTAATGAATTCAAATAAGTAATACCTCACTGTTAGGGGCAACACTGAAACAACTACTCATTTATATAGCATCCAAGTAACAGTCAGTTTAGAGTATTAAAGTTTAAATACATGAAATATACAGGCTCAGCAGAATCTCATTACTTTTTCATCATAATACATATTTTTTATTTCCTCAAATCAAGATTAGCAGTAGAAATGCACTTTGATATTGCAGACAGTCATGTCTTTTGTTAAACAGAAGGTATTTGATTCCTGAATTTCCAAATTTTTGTTAAATTTTGTTTCTTTGAAAGTAGCCAATGTAATAGTGGAATTGCCTTTTCCCTATAGCAGAGTGGGATCCGTATGGATCACCGAACGGCAACATAATCGAAACTGATTCGGCTGGGCATACTTGCGCGAAAGTGCTTTTCACCAAAAGGCACTTTCACGTAAGTATGCCTGTTGCAGAGATTGCACAACAGTGGGGATAAGGAAAAATTCCCTTTTCCCCGCTGTAGTGCGACCTCGGAGTGAGAATATTTAAGTAGGGGGTGTGGGGGGTGCAGGGGGGCTTGCCCCCCTGCAAAAACATAAAAGTAATGTTTTATTTCCAGACAGACTTGGAATACTGAAACAGGTAACTGCAAAAACAGGAATGCAGGCAAGAGGGCTTGAGGCACCACACAGTAGTAGTTTCCAAAGTTTACTCTTCAGACTTTGCTTCAAACAAACGATAAAAATAATTAAAAGCAGTAACCATGAAGCACTTTTCATCTCACCCCTTAGTGAGACTTCATCAGACAGTTGCAACAAGAATGTTTCAAACAGTATATACAAGTTCAAACCACATCAACTTCCTCCAAGCAAAAGGCAAACCTGCCCCCAAGGTAAGCAGGAATGAACAATTAACCCATTGTATGCTTCTTTAAAAAGCCTACAATGCCTGAGTGGGAATTGTTTCAAAAACTTTGGCAAGGTCGAGATATGCAGTGTGTTCCATTTGCGTTTATTCATTGCTTTGGTGAACTTTAAAAAAAATCTACCAGATTGAGTAAGCATGACCTGCCCTTGACAAATCCAAACTGAGATGGGTCCAGTGTTTGGAGGATTCCTATGTCCCGAATGATTAATTTTGTGACAAGTCTTTTCATGGCTCCATATGAAGGGAAATGACTGCAGCTGTTCCCCATTAAGTTGGTACAAAGCCTGCACTTATGTGCATAATATGTATGTGTTTAGCCATCAGCATTGACCTTAGTTTCATTTAATGAATTCAAATAAGTAATACCTCACTGTTAGGGGCAACACTGAAACAACTACTCATTTATATACCATCCAAGTAACAGTCGGTTTAGAGTATTAAAGTTTAAATACATGAAATATACAGGCTCAGCAGAATCTCATTACTTTTTCATCATAATACATATTTTTTATTTCCCCAAATCAAGATTAGCAGTAGAAATGCACTTTGATATTGCAGAGACAGTCATGTCTTTTGTTAAACAGAAGGTATTTGATTCCTGAATTTCCAAATTTTTGATAAAATTTGTTTCTTTGAAAGTAGCCAGTGTAATAGTGGAATTGCTTTTTCCCTATAGCAGAGTAGGATCCGTATGGATCACCGAACGGCAACATAATCGAAACAGATTCGGCTGGGCATACTTGCGCGAAAGTGCTTTTCACCGAAAGGCACTTTCACGTAAGTATACCTGTTGCGGAGATTGCACAACAGTGGGGATAAGGAAAAATTCCCTTTTCCTCGCTGTAGTACGACCTCGGAGTGAGAATATTTAAGTAGGGGGTGTGGGGGTGCAGGGGGGCTTGCCCCCCTGCAAAAACATAAAAGTAATGTTTTATTTCTACTTTTTAAACACACTTTAATGAAAGTGCTTTTTCGGTGAAAACGCTTTTGTTAAAGTGTGTTAGGGGATTGTGGATTCAGACTATTGAACTTTCGTTCAATAGTCCTAGATCCAGCAGAGTACCCTTAGAGATAATTATAATAAATGTGGGAGGTGGTGCTTGTTTGCCCTCTGCTAAAAAAAAAAAAACAAAAAAAAAATAATGCTGCTGCTTAGTGATACCTTTGGCAGATTGTCAGACCATGGATTGATGACACAAACCTAATTACACTCGCCTTCTACCCTCCTTTCAAGTATCTGGCTTCTATCTCCTGCCCACTGTTAATGAAACTGATATATAACTGGAATGACTTACTGTGGAATGTTGTAGCAATTTTGCAATCCTCTCATCATTTCTGTCGCTTGTCCTAGTGTAAAACTGCACAACATTTAGATAATGATGTTATATGTACAGCATTCCACCTACTCAACTTTCTATTCATTTTAGTGGTGCACAGACTCTCATAAGCTTTGCTGGATTTTCATTGTCAGTAAAAGCTTTAGAGGGTAATCTTGGATGCATCTGTGATTTCTGTATCAGATGTTCGAGGGGGGTTTAGTAATAATTAAGCTGCTTATTGGTATGCACAATATTTCTCAGCTTGGGCCAATAAAAATTTCACTTTTACAGTGGGTAAAGCTGGAAGGAGACCTGCAAGGGTGGACCTCACTCTTCTTTGTGCCCTTTTGTAGCCTTCTTGCTATGGTGGCAAAAAGGTAACAAAGCAAGTACAAAGAGAATGCCTCTATGATTATGTGTGGCAGTTGTATATCAATGACGGGAGTGCATACAGGCCAAAATGGCTTGGGGAAGAGGGTTGCAACTTCTTGGCAGCTTAAGCACTTTTCATTTGTTTAAATGTTTTTCTAAAATCTCACTTTATGTTAAAGTGTATGTAAGTCTAAGTAACAAACCTTTGGGGTTGGATGTAATCTCCTACTCTAATACAACACCAAGTTATATAGTTTTTCCATGCAAAAGGTGTGATGCTTTTGCATTGTATTTTATTGATAAGGATAGCCTCCTAAAATTTTTCATGAAGCTAAAAGTCCCTACCATGACATCATAAAAGATTAACCTAACAGTTCCATTCTACCTAAATTAATGTTGCAATGACTGTAATTCCATACGTTATGCATCAGAAGGCGTTTCCTATTTCCAAGAAAATCAAGGTGCTAACAAGGTCTTACAAATGTAACACTTTAAACTGAAAATTAGCAAATATAATGAAAGAGTTATAAAACCGTAATGTAAGACACTACTCTTTAAAGAATCCCGCTAATTTTGTTTACCCAGAATGCTTTACAGTTGTATGCAGATCGATGCCCATTATCTGTCATGACATCATTTTTGTTGGTTTAGTTATAGAAAAAAATGAGTAAACAATGAAACTAAAAAATGAAAAGGCACACTTTCTGCAATCGTTATTTGTTGCAAAATCACTTGCAACTTTAACATGAGAAGAATAAAAAATTAGTTATAAAATAAAGATACTCCAGAAAGCGACTAATACAATTTAAGGAGATGAAGGGGATTGAAGGTTTTAAATAGAACTGTTTGTCTAAATTGAACTGACATTTTTTTCGTGTGTAAGTCTAGTAAATTCCTTAGAAAAATGTGGTTTTAACAAGCTAAGGGAGATGTGAATTTTAAGAAACTGATACCTTTAAGGAAGATGCTTACTGAATTCAGAAAGGTATAAAGTGGATAAAAAGCAGGTCTTGATAGGTGATAGTAACACCCAGCTCCATTACACCTAACACAGGCTTGCATACCAAAACCAAATATTCTTATTTCTAACAACCCTGCATTCTGGGGCAGTAGCAGTAGTATGAAAAGTCATCTTAAATAAAAATGTGCAGTTCATGGTACATTATATGCACTGAAGTTGGTCAGATTTACTCCTGGAGTAATGCCTATGTCCCTTATAGACAGAGGCAGTCTGTAAAAATAGTCAAAAAACAAGCTTGCTGACCCTTGTTATACATCCCATATGGATAGAAAATTGAGTACAGTTTTGGGTAAAACTGTCTAGGCTTGTAAGGGCCCTAGAACCTTTTGCCAAGTAATCTCCTACGAACCTATAAATGTGGAGTCACCAAATGCTGTAGTTCCTGCTTAAGCATATGCAAACTGGCGAGCATAAAACAGAGCATTGCTTTTTACCACAGAGAAACGGAAACTGAATGAGTAGTATTCATAAATGCATGATGGTGTACTGCATGCGCAAATAGGTGAATGAAGTTGTTTCACCGTTATTGATTCAGCAACCCCTGTGACATTTATAACTATCATTGCTGTTCCTGTGTTTCCAGAATTACATATTTGTGTCTCGTATTTAAGGTGACCCAACTTTGTGTAATTATTATATAATTATTGTGTCAGAATGTTTTGTAGTAATAATAATGATGTAACTCAGACTGTTAAGTGCCAACACCATTCTTCCACTTTGGTGGAGAAATCTGTCGGCAGGGCATACAGTCAGAAAAACGTAAAACATTATTCTTTACAAATACTGAATGCCACAGATACAGGTATAGTCAAAACTGGGAAGAGATAGTTTAAACTGCACACAAAGGTAAATGCAGTTGAAGCCAGGTGAAACATCTAAGCCATTGCAAAAAACTGGGTAATGTGTTGATAGCCATGTTGTACCTTCTTTTTATTTTTCATGATAAACTTTTTTATCTATTGCTCCTAAAAGGTTCTGTTTTTATTGTCTTAGTGATGGCTTGCACCCGGAGCCCATAGAGGAATGTGATCAAGAACAAGAGACACCTTTAGAAACTCCGGTCAGCGAAAATGGTAAGTCATCTGTGTGTGTGTGTGTGTGTGTGTGTGTGTGTGTGTGTGTGTGTGAGAGTGTATGTGTGTGTGTGTGTGTGTGTGTGTGTGTGTGTGTGTGTGTGTGTGTGTGTGTGTGTGTGTGTGTGTGTGTGTGTGTGTGTGTGTTTGTTTGTAAAACAGTTTTTGTCTAGGTTTCATAAAACTGGAAAGGAGTAGATACATACATAAGTGTCACTAGAGAACAGCTATGGTAGGTCAATATAGCACAGTAAGCAAACATTTTTATAGCAGGTTAACCTTGGCTATAAATCACAAAATATTTGCTTGCTTAGTGGGTTACACTGGATGTGGATGACTCTGAACCAAAGCTCCTGGTTTATTTTGTACATGCATGTGTACCCATATGAGTCTATCAATAAAAGTTGAAATAGATTATTGCCAACACTCAAAGCCCCCCCCCCCCCAAATATGCCACTGCACCTACAGATGAATGTACAGTAAAAGTAAAGGAAAAGTTTTTTTTTCCTAGTACGGTAAGACCCCTGCACCGCCACGCCTTCTGCTATTTATGTATATCTATTAAGAGGTCACAAAACAGTAGAGGAAGGAAAAAAACTGCTTATACACAACTATCACATGATCTCACACTAAGCAGACTTCCAGATGTTCAATGAAGTATGAAAAAAGAACCCGATTCATGTTTTGATGAAAGAAATGTTTTAATATACTTGTAACCACCTATATATAGGTTGCGTAATTGTACATATGCCTACATATGTTGACAGGCTTCTTTGTTACGGTTTTGCCTAATTGTTCATATGTGCCTACAGCACATGCACACATGTTTTGTAGATGTATGTATGTATATATGTATATTTATATGAGAGTTCTTAGACTGATCAAAATTGGGTTTAGTTGACAGGAAAGTTAACTTTTTGTGTAATATTTCTGTAATACTAGAATACTAGAACTGGGAATATGTCTTTTCCCTAGTGTAATATGATCTCAGGGTTGGTATATATATAATTTGCATGCAGGGGGAGGGACACAGGAGGCTTACCCCATGATAAAACATTTTTTTTATTATTTGGCCTTGAATCTTGTGCACTGTGATGTTGTTTTTTTTCTGATTATTTTTTGGTGACATTTGAATGCTGAACACGTATGATGTTCATTAATTTTACTGCATTTATGCAAATATATATATATATATATATATATATATATATATATATATATATATATATATATATATACACACACACACACACACACACACACATAGTGGCTATAAAAAGTTTATACACACTTGTTAAAATGCCATGTTTTTGTGATATAAAAAATGAGACCACAATAAATCATTTCAAAACTTTTCCCACTTTTAATGTGACCTATAACTTGTACAATTCAATTGAAAAACAAACAAATCTATTAGGGGAAAACATGAAAAATACAAAACGTATAATATACTGATTGCATAAGTGTGCACACCCTTAAACTAATACTTTCTTGTGTGTGCACACCCTTAAATTAGTACTTTGTTGAAGCAGCTTTTTATTTAATTACAGCATTCAGTCTTCTTGGACACACACCTGCTATCAATTAAAGAAACTCTGATTAACCCCAAATAAAGTTCAGCTGTCCTAGAAGGATTTTCCTGACATTTACTCAGTTGCCTGCTACAACAAAAGCCATGAAAAAAGCATCAAAGGGATCTCATTGTTGAAAGGAATCAGTCAGGAGAAGGGTACAAAAAAATGTCCACATCATTGGATATACTATGGAACACAGTGAAGACAGTCATCAAAAAGTGGAGAAAATATGGGACAACAGTGACGTTGCAAAGAACTGGATGTCCCTCCAAAATTAATGAAAAGGCAAGATAAAAACTCGTCAGGAAGGCTTCCAAGATACCTATAACAACACTGAAGGATCTGCAGGAATTTCTGGCAAGTGCTGGTTGTGTACTACATGTGATAACAATCTCCTGTATTATCCATATGTCTGGACTATGGGGTAGGGTTGCAAGATGGAAGACTTTTCTTACACAGAAAAACATCCAGGCCTGGCTATAATTTGCAAAACAATACATCAAGTCTCCCAAAAGCATGTGGGAAAATGTGTTATAGTCTGATGAGACCAAGGCTGAACATTTTGACTACAACTCCAAAAGGTACGTTCAGTTCAAAAACAACACTCTGGATCACCAAAAGAACACCATCCCCGCAGTGAAGCATGGTGGTGGCAGTATCATGCTTTGGAGTTTCTTTTCTTCAGCTGGAACTGGGGCTTTAGTCAAGGTGGAGGGAGCTATGAACAGTTCCAAATACCAGTCACTTTTGGCCCAAAACCTTCAGGCATCTGCTAGAAAGCTGAAGATGAAGAGGAATTTCACCTTTCAACATGACAGTGACCCCAAGCATACAGCCAAATCAACAAAAGAATGGCATCACCAGAAGAAAATTAAAGTTTTGGAATGGCCCAGCCAGAGCTTAGACCTAAATCCAATAGAAAATGTGTGGGTGACCTGAAAAGGGTTGTACACAAGAGATGCCCTCGTAATCTGACAGATTCGGAGCGCTTTTGCAAGGAAGAGTGGGCAAATATTGTCAAGTCAAGATGTGCCATGCTGATAGACTCCTGCCCAAGAAGACTGGATGCTGTAATTAAATCAAAAGGTGCTTCAACACTACATCTATCCACTAACCTAACCCTTTAAGGGTGTGCACACTTATGCAACCAGCATATTGTACATTTTTTTGTTATATTTTTCCCCGAACAGATTTGTTTGTTTTTCAATTGAATTGTACATGTTATAGGTCACATTAAAGGTGGGAAAAGTTTTGAAATGATTTATTGTGGTCTCATTTTTTGACATCACAAAAACCTGGCATTTTAACAGGGGTGTGTAAACTTTTTATATCCACTGTACATATACATATATATGGATCTACTGTTATTTCCCAAACTGCCGCTTCATCAAATGACAAAACATCAAGACGAGGTTGCCAAAAAGTTAATTTTATGAACACCCCGATCACTGTAATTTAACACTGGGAAACTGACCACTTGGCCACCATGGTGAACTTCGCCTTTTTCTACACTATAGTGTGATCTCAGAGTTGGAATATTTAGTTAGGGGGAGCTTTGGGGTTGAAGATTTGCTTTGGTTTCATTTTAAAGCATTGGTGGCCAAGTGGTTAGTTTCCTGGAGTTAAATTAAGATGATCTGGGTGTTCTTAAAATTAATTTTAATACAACCTCGCCTCGATGTTTTGTCATTTGATGACATGGCCATTTGGGAAATAGAAGTAGATCCGTATATATTTATAAATATAATTCTTCAGATAATGACTTGTCAAAATCATCTTTGAGTGCCACTATACAGTTTTACATCCTTTACTTTTTAATCTATGCATTTATCTAGCTTTGCTTTAAAATGTTAATAATTCATGCACTCTTGATATTCTCTGCCAATTTTTTGTTTTGCTATCTCTCTTGTACTTTGTTTTTTTTTTTGTAACATGATCATACTGCATGTTAAGGATACACTTATTGACAGTGTTGTGAAGTGTAACAGATTTTTTTGTTACATATTTTCTTTAAGACTTCATAAGTGATAATGGACTTTTCCTTAATTTTTTTATTTGACAATGTTTAAAGATCAATTTGAAAGAAGAAAGCATTATCAACAAACACCACAGATATCGCATTAGAAAACATCAAAACCTTGGAGCATAGACTGCTCACCAAGCTTGAATATATTATTAGAACATATCAACACTTCAGAACATAGACACCTCATTAAACTGGAAAATAATGATGGCACTTATATATGAAGTCACTCACTTTATTACAGGCCAGTTAATTATGATTCTCTAGAATTTGTTGCTGTTTTACTCCGAGACAAATAATAAAGATCCCAAATAGTTTCTCCTCTGAGGAGGGTAGCCCATACAATACTTCTTTCCTTAACATTTGCCTCACATGACTGAAGACAATGACACCCCATGATCCCTGTAATGAAACTGCATAACAAAACCATGGCATTTTCTTGTTCAAAAACTGGTATCTCTGTACCCTCCCACTTATATTTCATCTCCTTTGGACAATTTCTCTTATCATCTAGTCCATCAGCTCCTAGCTTATTTCACAGTTTTTGTAATCACCTTTTATCTAATAACATTAATAAGGTTAATAGTACTAGATAATTAGGCAAGGCCATATCTAGTTTAATTCCAAAAAGCATAGAACTGGATCGAGGTTACTATCTCTCTGAAAGACTTTGTTTACCAACTGCTATATTCTGTTTAAATCTTTGCAGTTTTGGACAGTTTTATTTATGAGACCACATCTCCAGCACACCTTATTAACTCCTAGAAACATTTTACTCTTGGTCCAGAGTATAAAAATACCAGTGAATATATTTTTAGCAAAATATCTCGAGTTTTCTAGATTTTGTGGAATTTTTAATCAATTTGCAGAGTCTCTCTCTAACATTTCCCTCTTAATCTTAATGTCATTGACAAAAAAAAAAAAAAACCCAAAACCACAAAATTCTCCGACGGAGGTGGAGAAAACACTACCGAGGTAGTGGAATCTGGCAGTCACTCACAAATGCTGATAAAAAATACGTGAATGTCACAAAAAATACGAACTGGAGCAATAAAAAAATCCTTGCAGATAATACACTCGACAAAGACTCCATACTGTTCTCACCGTTTTATTACAAGTATTACCCAGGTTTCGTCCGTCTCCACGGACTTCATCAGATTACATAAACTGTAAAATACACCCTGCTTATATACCTTAGATCAATCAAATAATTACATCAATTAATTAAATTAATCAATCAATTAAATCCTGGGCGTACGCCTTTCATTTAAAAACACAGAACCTATGTATGTATTATATGTATAGCACGAAATAAAGTTAAATTTTAATTTTAAATTTCATTGGACGTTAGCTTATAGTAAATTTAAACAATCCAGTTGCCACAATATATAAACTATAACAA